>NC_056735.1:16703807-16848807 GCF_019279795.1 Protopterus annectens
CCACAATAAACACAGCATGCTGGAGGGATAGACTCCTGTCCCAGAGACTTCCCATACTCTGGAACAAACTACCCATTCATGTCAAGCAAAGCTCCTCATTGGCCCTCTAAGAAAAATCTTGACGACTAGATGGGAAATAGAAAATTCACCCCGGAAATTACTCCTGAGGCACAGGAAAATAATTTTCTTGGGTGGCTTAAGCCAGGAAACCTTTTTGGTTAGGCTCATATAGGCCCCAAGGCCGATAGCCTAGTACCTAACTATGAGCCAAAGAACCCAGTAAACATGTTTTGCTGGGGGGGGGTCAAGCCTCCCTGCACCTCCCCACACCCCCTGCTAATTATATATTCCAACTCCGAGATCACACTGCACCGAGGAAAAAGGGTAATTTTCCCAATCCCCGCAGTGGTGCAATCCAATTGTAAACAGCAGTGCTCATAACCACGCATACAAGCTTCATCTTAACGTTCCAATGGGGAAGTAATTTCAACTTGGGCTTTTCAAATTTTGCAGTTTTTGCTCATCAACTTCACTGAAGGTCAGGTCCGTTCACAGGTTTCAGTCATTATTTTTACTAAATGTTATAACTGCCCTTTTCAACACAAAAAAATCCATTAAATAAGACCAAGAAGGTCCTTTCCTTCTGTGCAACTTAGAACAGTGAAAGCACTGAAAAAGGCATAACTGCTTGGGCAATTCATCATGCTTTTGCAAACAAACATACAATTGCATGACAGAAACAAATTTCTCTGGGCTATGCATGTCTGTTGTCCCCTACTTGGATTTCTGCGTTTTTTTTTTTTTTTTTTTTTAAACTCAGTTCGGGAGTTTTCTGAAAGAGCTCCACATTACAACATTATTAAATACTGCACAGGCCCTCAGCTTTTTGTTACAGCCATCTATCTGTTCTGAACTGTGCTCACAAGTTCTTAAAGACAGGATTATTCCTTCAAAAACAGCAAACCATACAGCGAAGATATAATCTGACCCCAAGATTACAACAAATTGTGGATCCTGTACTCTTACAAATCATAAAGGGTACACAGCATGCAGACTGCCCTCCTCTAGTGATTGAGACTATCCTTTCGACAATCTGATAGAATATAAAATATGGGGTGGGGCTGCTTTAACAGACTGAAGGAGTAGGGACTAGAGACTACACCACATATGGAGATGGTCTCTGAAAGAAGACACACTTTTATGGGGACAAGCCATGGACAAAGCAAAACATACTCATCAATGTGGTTGAAAAACATTTACCTAACATCTACAAAATACACTCAAATGTAATCTTGATCCACCTAGAATGAAATTATTGTATATGTATGTGTATATATATATATATATATATATATATATATATATATATATATATATATGTATCTATATATATATATATATATATATATATATATATATATATATATATGTATCTATCTATATATATATATATATATATATATATACACACACACACACACACACACACACACACACACACACACACACTCCACTAGCTCCTCCCTATCCACAGTCACACAGTGAAATGAACAATCATGGAGTTGACAGTGCATGAGAGGTTCGTACTCCTACAAATTTAACCTTAACTTTTCTAACCAGTCTCCAGTTGGCTTACATTACCTTCCCCATCTCTGTACTCTCAAAATATACATATAACAGAATACACCAGAAGCAGCAGCTATTCTTCTATGAAATAATGCTGTCGTACATTAGGTATCTACTCTTACAACATTCATTACATACCATACACAAGACTTCTTACAACACAGTGTATCTGTGTAGCAGATGATGCCCTAGAGGAGATACTAAAGCAGGGTGGGAGCATGCAACTGACATCAGCTCACTCATCTTCGATGGGAGGGTGGAAGTCCAGCCTATTGCATTCGCAGGATCTACCCTGAGACACAGGTGCACAGTACTGTGTATGAATTAGGAACATGCCCTCAGCCCTACCAAAGCACACTCATATGGCAGCTTTTATAAAGTGTGTGAACTTACATGCTCACATGGGAAAGTATAGCAGCCTTTCACATGTGCAGGAATATCTATCAACTGCCAGGGAAGGATTAAGGCCAGAAAACAGAAATCGCCTCAGGGATCCTTGGATGACAACTATTCTGCAAGCTCCTCTTGCCCAGGTGAAGTGGAACCCATGGGCATGGTCACAGTGTGGCTTCCAATGATAGCAGCCATACAGGCAGAAAAAGTATTACAAAATCATTTAAAGACACTGTGCAGTCTACCCTCTTATTAGACAAACCATCTCTCAATGTCTAAACAGCCTGTCCTGCAATCATTACATACAAGTAAAGTGAAGTAAACTAATTTTTCATTATGCTCAGCAAGACTCTACTAATGAAAATATTAAAGACTCACTGCAGTGACTTTCATCTCATATTTAAAATGAACTTGTGAACATTGAAGATTTTAGCTCTGAATGAAAACTCTCTCAAACAACGTTCTCATAAAAACAGAGCTGTCTGGACTGGTACAGCTGATTTTCCCAAATACCAGAACAACCAAATCCTATGGCCTGGAAGTCATACTTGAGTGAATATTCATATCTGCTCTTGACCATCTTGCAGCTACTGGCATTATGGTATGCACCATCAGTTGCCATCTGCCTACATCATCAAAATACATGCATCCCATACAGAAGAAAAACATCAGCTTGTGTAAATCTATTTTCTTCATCCCATACATAATATACACACACACACAAATTATATTCCCTTCAAAAGCTCGTATTTTCAAAAATTCAAACTGCAAATGGTTGAGAGCATATAATCAAAGTTTTGAAACTTTGAATGTTTTGAACGGAGATCACTGTACAGAGAGGAATGGGAAATTTACAGTTTTCTTCATTGTAGTGCAGTCTCAGAGTTGGTATATTTATTTGGCAGGGGGTGCAGGGGGTAAAAGGTTATTACAATTTCAAAGTTTCAAAACTTCGATGTTATGGTCTTGACCATTTGCAGTTTGAAGTTTTGAAACTTTAAGCTTGAAAGTATACACACACACATATATATATATATATATATATATATACACATATATACATACACACACACACACACACACACATACATACTCAGTGGATATAAAAATTTACACACCCCTGTTAAAATGCCAGGTTTTTGTGATATAAAAAATGAGATCACAATAAATCATTTCAAAACTTTTCCCACCTTTAATGAAACCTATAACCTTTACAATTCAATTAAAAAACAAACAAATCTGTTAGGGGAAAAAATATAAAAAATTTAAAACGTACAGTACGCTGGTTGCATAAGTGTGCACACCTTTAAACTAATACCCTAGCCAGGGTCTACAGTAAGCACCTGATTAGACAGATATTCATCCTGATCAATGAAAGTAAACAAAAGCAGCTCTGGGTTTGAAAGACTGTTAAAACAAAAGGACAAAGAAAAATGGAACACCAGTACAGCACTCACTTTTTCGGTCTATTACCCTGAGTTAATACACCAGTTGTCTGGCTTTTTTGAACACAGAAAATAGTACACTCACAAGATAATACCATCATGGCCACATTTCACAGTTAGAAAAAATGGAAGTATCTGAGTCTCATCAAGCCACCAATCTCCAACTTAGCATCAGGAACCTATCCGTGTGACCCTGTTGACTGCAACTGTTGTAAATACATGAATGACAAATCCAGCTTCCACTGCCCCAATAATAATAAATTCGAGGCACATTTTATGGAAATGTGGCCATGATGGTATTATCTTGTGAGTGCACTATTTTCTATGTTAATGCTGAGACCTGGTTCAAGGCTCCAGAAAGCATCCCTGCACTACCAGGCTATAACTCATACCACACTTTTCGGCCATGTAACCTGGACCAGAACACCAAAGGCGGAGGTGTGTCCATATTCCTAGGTTGGTACTAGGCTATCGGCCCTAGGGCCTATACAAGCCCATCCATAACAATTCCCTGGCTATTTCTTCCCACACTATTTACTTCCCTGGAGTATTCATTAAGGATATCCACACCTCCAGGCTAGTTGCTCAGCATAACGCATCCGAAGTTATCGAAGTGCAACTAACTATGGGCAAAATTGCAATCCAAATTGTAGCTTGCTACAGATCCCCCACCATGCCCCAGGATTCCCACTCCTCTTTTCTTGATGTACTGGAAAATATTAGGGTTCAACCAAACACCCTAATAATGGGCAATTTCAACTACCCCACCATTAACTGGGAAAACTACTCGTGTACCAACTCCTTCACACAACGCTTTCTGGAATTCATAAACTCCAATGCCCTGGATCAGCTTATCCACACTCTCACCAGGGGCAACAATATCCTAGACCTAGTCATTACCAACATGAGTGACCGGTGTTCCACACCTGAAGTCAACTCCTCATTGGTCCGATCAGCTAATCTGATAAGATATTGGTCTGATAAGCTAATCACCCTTGATAACCACATCCCGCCCCCACCCCCCATTAAGGAAGCTACTGTAAAATATTTCTCCAAAGCCAACTTTACACTTCTTAAGACAGAAGTGGTGAACTTCATGACACCCATGCAGATGGACTATACAGTTACGACTGCTGAATCCCACACAAATGCACTCTATAAGCACTTACATGAGTGCATGGATCGTGCTATCCCAAAAAGAACCAAGATGCTATCCTCCAAAAAAACGAAGCCAATCTGGTGGTCCCCTGCCATAAACAAGCACTACAACAGAAGGAAGAAACTGTTGCAAAAGAGAGTAAAATCCCATGAGTGGAGGAGCTCCCTGGTCAGCCTCAGTAAGACGGTGAGATCCCTTATAAGATCCTCCAAAGCTAGCTACAAAAACAAAATCGCCACTGATTCTAAGGACAACCACAAAGTATTCTATATCTATGTCAAGAATCTCAATGGCAACACCAAGATCTGCTCTGAGTTACAGCACAACGGCACGAAAATTACAGAACCAACTAATATTCCCAACATCCTGGCAGATAGGTTCAGTGCTAACTTTACCTAAAGGGCCCATATCTATAGAGGAAGAATGCAGAGTCCCTGTAATCACAACTACGCAGATAAAAGCTGCACTCTCTAAAGCCAAAAACACAGTATCCATGGGACCGGACAACATCCCAGGCTGCATTTTACATGAACTTCAGAACAAACTGTTTCCCCACCCAAGCACCAAGTTCAATCATAGCCTCACATCAGGCTTTCTGCCCACTGAATGGCATACAGCAACAGTTTTCCCACTCTACAAAGGGGGGAGCCACCACTGATCCCAGAAACTATCGCCCTATTAGCCTGACGAGCCTGGTCTGCAAGGCCATGGCACATATCATCATGGAACTCATAAACAAAGATATTGGTAATCTCCAAACTCTGGATTCCCACCCAGTTCGGGTTTGTGAAAAGCAGATCATGCCTCCTGAACCTGACCGACTTCTTTGAGGCAGTCATAAAAGCCGTAAATGAGGGTAAGGTGGTTCACACAGCCTATCTTGACCTCACCAAGACTTTCAACACTATCCCCCATTCTAGAATTAAAGCTAAACTCACTAAACTCGGTATAAATCCCTACATCACAGGATGGGTTGCCAACTGACTCACTGACAGAACCCACACTGTAAAAGTTGCAGACTCCAAATCTGACCTCAAAGCAGTGACAAGTGGAGTACCACATGGTTTAGTCCTGTGACCTCTCCTGTTTGATATCTACTTCTCTGAAGTACAGGCTAACATAGAAGGCCTCTGGCTAATGAAGTTCGCAGATGATTGCAAATTAGGAGCCATAGTCGAGTCCCCAAATGATGTGGAAATCCTACAGAAGGGCCTCGCTGAGACAGATGCCTGGTGTGAGAGCCATGGCCTCAAGCTCAGTGCCAAAAAGTGCACTGTCATCCCCTTTGGTAAAAACTCTGTACCCATAAACTACTACATAGACAGCAATCTACTTAACACCGAATGTGTGATAGAGACCTTGGGACTCAGGTGGACAGTAGTCTGTCCTTTGATAGTCACACCGCCACAGTAGTCAGGAAGCCCTTCTACGTGGCACACCTCATCATAAAAGGGTTCTCATCCAGGAAAAAAGAGGTCATTGTTCCCCTCTACTCGACACTCATTAGACCCATAATAGAGTACAATGCCCCTTTTGGATTGTACCTCAAGACAACTGCAGCAGCTGGAAAGGCCACAGAAGTACTTCACAAAGAGGATTACTGGCCTCAAACAGATGCCCTACACTTACCATCTCAAAAAACTCCAGCTTTACTCTGTAGCATATCGCCTACTCCGAGGTAATCTCTGCCTAACATATAAAGCTATGTCAAACCCAGAGCTGTTGGACATGCTACACCTAAAGAAATCCCAATCCCTCCAAGCTACATGCTCTAGGGACTTAAACCTTGTCACCACAATAAACAGGACATGCTGGAGGGATAGATTCCTGTCCCAGAGACTTCCCATACTCTGGAGCAGGCTACCCCATCTATGTCAAGCAAAGTTCTTCATTAGCACTCTTCAAGAAAAATCTTGATGAGTGGATGGGAAATAGGAAATACACCCCGGGGATCACTTCTGTGTCTCTGCTTGATAGTGGCACAGGAAAATAACTTTCTTGGGTGGCGTAAGCCAGGGAACTTTCTTGGCTGGGCTTACGTAGCCCCTCAGGCCGTTAGCTTGGTACCTACCTATGAACCTATGGAAACTAACACAGACACCATCATCTCCTGGTCTCTATACCACAAATGATCAGCACTTTGCATTGGTAAAATCATCAATAAGCTAAAAACCAAATTGCCTACCACAACACTGACATTAGACAAAACAAGTCAACAAATCCCATGACAAAGCACTCAAAAGAGAAACCTGGATACAATATTTTCCTTTTTCACATCATAGGTGAAGTATTTTAAGGACAACTCAATAGTAACAGAAAAGATAGACTTGAAAAGAAAGCTCAAATGTCAGATCAAGCTATAACCAGGAAAATCATCTGGTCTAAACATGACTTTTTCAATCAACTGAATCCTTAACCACAGAAAACTACACCAACATTTATATTACTAGTGGCATAAATTTTGGGACATTCTTCCCGAAGGACCTCACATAAACAGGTATAGTTTGATGTCTTTTTGTTTTCTTTATTGGTTTTCTTTTTCATTTTTCTGCCTTTTCTGTGGTCTTTATGTATTACTTTTAACAATCCCCTAATCGTACAATGTTGTACCAATCTCCACCATTTTTTCACTGAAACTTAGGTACAGATAGAGATCTAGTAATAGGGTCAGTTATGGAAACACTGAGACATGTCCCCCTACCCAATCACCTCCCCATGGAGGGTCCACAGGAGAGGAACATGCCCAGACAGACTGAAATACAGGACTCATAACCTAGATGCTACAGCTTTGGCCATAAGTTACACTTGCATTCAAACCATTGGTAATATTAGAAAAATGTTTTCAATTCTCCCTTCTCAGAAAGGTTAGGGATGAGATTCTCTGGGCACACAAGCTAGAATCATTGATTCAAGAGGTTTCCAATTTTAATATTTACCTTACTGGATTTAGTAATAACTTTACATTTTAATGCTTATCTCCATGGCAATCTGGATCTTAAAATGTTTTAACTTTTCAGTCTTACTATTTCTAAAACTGGAAACAATGTTAAAATGAAACTTCAGATTTACCCTTTGCGTAATACTCCTAACAACACTGGTGGGAATAAGCACTGGTGCTTCGACAATGCTGGACAGTTAAAACATGTCACACAGTGATCCGAGCTTTTCATTGATAATTTTTTCCCAGTACTGTCCTGGCACTTCCCATAGGAATAATAATGTTGTTCAATCCACAAGGGGTACAGGAACCATATGGCTGGCTACCCCCAGACAGATGCTCAATCAGGATTAAAGGCTTAGAGTTGATCCAAAGTTCAAGTTTTATTACCAACCTACCAGATAATCACAAGTAGAAATTCATCCAAATCAGACTTGGAGAATTTTAGTCCCTATCTAGCGTTAGTGTTACCCAAGGCCCATGAGCTGAAAATGTGGCCCCACTACATCCAGCCACACAGCCAAATTGTTCCCCCTGAAAATACTCTTTCATTTGGCTAGTTTTTCACGTTTAACCTTGTTTTGTTTGCAGATGGTTCACTTTTGGCTAATATAACACAATCTCCCTGTTCTCGTTTCCCTCCAGCTGATCCAGCAGCATACCTCTGGTGGACAAACGTGCTCTGGAAACACGGGTAATTTAAAATGTGATGGGTAACACAGGGATCCCCAGCTTAAAATCCTCTGGTATTAACATAGCCCATCTCATAGGAATAATAAGTTCTTTCTACATCCACAAAAGGTTTTGGGAAAATAAAGTACAGTTTTGTACCTACCATAAATGT
Source organism: Protopterus annectens (assembly GCF_019279795.1). Classification (NCBI taxonomy): domain Eukaryota; kingdom Metazoa; phylum Chordata; order Ceratodontiformes; family Protopteridae; genus Protopterus; species Protopterus annectens. The sequence goes on from NC_056735.1 coordinate 16,712,213, forward strand.
AGATGTTCGAGTGTTCACACTGCTGCAGTCATTACACTTGGGTTATCCTGCCGTCAGGCAGTCCCGCAGTCAGCCAGAGTTCCAAAGTCTTGGGACGGCGTCGGTTGCTGTTGCTTCTTCCCGGACGTCAGTGCGCCAGGGGTATACAAGATGCATCTGACGCCATTTTCTTCAGTTTTTCTTGCCTCAGATGTCAGGTGCTCCAAAGTAGGTAGGCAATATATATTGCTAATAAAAATATACATATAAAATAAAAACAATACCTTCAGTTACAAGCAAATACACCACAAAGGTTGTATAGGATAGAAAGGTATAGGCAAGTCCAGCTAGTTCAGAGGGGATGGAGGGAGGGTAACCTGGACTGCAGCAGTGTGAACACTCGAACATCTACATTTATGGTAGGTACAAAACTGTACTATGTTCATTGAATCCCAAAGCTAAGGTTGGGTGGCTGGTCTATAAAGAGTTAGGATTGGCTATGAGGCCCTGCAGAACTGCAGTGGCAAATCCTGCTCTGGATTTAGAGTAAAGAGGCAGGTGGTAATGCTTGGTAAAAGTGTGCACTGAACTCCAAGTTGCAGCCTCCAAAATGTCCTTGGTAGGTACTCCTCTGAGAAAGGCTCTGAGAAAGGCTGTTGAAGTGGCTGTTGCCCTGGGGGAATGTGGCCTAATGTTATTTGGGACTGATTTTCTATGCTGTGTGCAGCAGTAAGGAATACAGTGTCCTAGCCATTTGGATATAGTCTGCTTTGAGATAGCTTGCCCTGTGATCCTGCAGCATATGCTACAAACAGTTGCTCAGTTTTCCTGAAAGCTTTTGTTTTGTCCAAGTAGAAACGTAGCTGCCTGTGTATGTCCAAAGAATGCAGAAGTTTCTCCCCTTTATTCTGGGGGGTTTGGATAAAAAGTTGGCAAATGGAGAGCCACACTAGATACCACCTTTGGCATAAAGGTAGGGTTTGTCCTTAAAGAAACCCTGTCCTGATGAAAAATTATAAAAGGTTCCACTGCCATTAATGCCTGTAGCTCTGAGACTCTTCTTGCTGAAGTTACTGCCAGGAGTAGAGCTGTTTTCCATGATAAAAATTTTAGATCGGCTGTATTGGCTGGCTTAAAAGGTGGCAGGGTCAGTTTTTCCAAAACGAAATTGAGGTCCCAAGTTGGTGTTGGTGCTCTCTGGGGTGGTCTTATGTTTTTAACCCCTCTGAGGTACTGCTTTAGCAAGGGATGAGTGAATAAATGAGGATCCGTGTTGTAATGTGCTGAAATGGCAGAGGCGTGGATCTTAATTGATGAGAAGGAATGTTTGGAACAAGAGGGTCAAGGCTTTGAGCCTGGTTCCAGGCACAGAATCTTTTCCATTTTTCTGAGTAAGCTTTCCTGGTGCTAGGCCTCCTGGCCTCCAAAATGACATCCATAACAGCTTTAGAGAGAGGTGTTGCCTGTTTGACTAATGAATCTGCCATGCAGCCAGGTTTAGGGTTTTGAGCTGACCGTGCAGGATCTGATTGTTTTGTTGAGTAAGAAGGTGTGGAATTTGAGGCAAAATACATGGTGGGCCTTGAGCTAAGTTCCTTAAGAAAGGGTACCAGTGCTGACGTGGCCAGTCTGGAGCAATCAGGATCATCTGTGTTTTTTCTTGTCTGGCTTTTAGGAGTACCTCTGAAAGGAGAGGCAGTGGCAGGAAGGCATAAACTTTTAGGTTTTTCCAGCTGAACAAAAGAGCATCCACTTTCCATGCTTGTTTGTGATAAGTCCTTGTGCAGAATTTTAGTAGTTGGCAATTCAGTGGGGAGGCAAAAAGATCTATGTCTGGGCATCCCCATTTTTGCATTACCATGCTGAAGATTTGTGGGTTCAATTTCCATTCGTGAGGGTCCATGATGTTTCTGCTTAGATCGTCTGCCAGAGTATTTTTCTTTCCTGGCAGGAATTGTGCTTGCAGGTGAACTTGATACGTTAGAACTGTGTTCCACAAGGTCATGGCTTGCCTGCATAGGGGATAAGAATGAGTGCCCCCTTGCTTGTTTATGTACCACATTACTGTGGTGTTGTCTGTCTTTAATAATAATTGTCCTGGATGCAGAAGGTCCTTGAAAGCTGTTAGGGCATTCTGAACAGCCAACATCTCTTTTTGATTGATGTGAAGATGCATCTGGTTTGTGGTCCACTTGCCCTGAATGCATTTTCCTGCCATATGTGCTCCCCAGGCGTAATCCGAGGCATCTGTTGTTAGAGTCTGCCTGGCTGTGGGTAGGGTAAAAGGCTGACCCTTGTTTAGGTGACATGCCCGTGCCCACCATCGAAACTCCTGTTGTAGACAGGGAATCATTGGTATTACTGCTTTTCAACAGTGACAATGTTGAGTCCAAACACTTTTTAGGTACCATTGTAATTTCCTCATATGCAGTCTGGCATATGGTATTAGTAGTATGCAGGATGCCATGTACCCCAGGGCCTGCAGAATTTTTCTTGCAGGGAGATGGGACTTTTTTGCCAGTAATTGAAAATACTGAGTTAGTTGATCTTGTTTGCCTGGCATGAGGTAAGCCATCTGGGCCGTTGTATTTAAGCTGGCACCCAGGAATATAATCTGTTGTGAGGGCACTAGTTTTGACTTCTTTTCGTTTACTGTGTACCCTAGAGAAATTAGCAACCTTTTTACAAATGCCAGATGCTGTAGAAGAATGTCCTTTGCCTCTGCTTGAATGAGGCAGTCGTCCAGGTTTGGATATATTTGAATTCCTTTTTGTCTGCAAAATACAATTACTGGTGCCAGGCACTTTGTGAAGACCCTGGGCACAGTAGATAAGCCAAAGGGCAGTGCAGAGAATTGGTAGTGCATTGTACCAGCTTTGAATCTGAGGTATCTTCTGCAATTTTGTCTGCTAGGGACATGCAGGTATGCCTCTTTGAGGTCCAGAGTAACAAGCCAAGCCTTCTTGCCCAGCATGGGTAGAAGCTGCTGTAATGTCAACATTTTGAATTTTGGAATATCCAGGTAAGTATTCAGAATTGAAAGGTCTAGTATGGGCCTCCAGGCCTTGTCCTTTCTGGGGACCAGGAAGAGTCTTGAGTAAAATCCTTGTCCTTGCTCCTGTTGTGGTACTTTCTGAACAGCTCTCATGTCCATGAGGGCTGAAATTTGTTTTTGTGCCTCTGCCCATTGATTTTGTGGCAGGTATGGCATTCCTTTTAGCCTTGGTAAAGTATGAAACTGGAACTTGTAACCTTGATACACAACATTCAGAACCCATTTGTCTTGGGTGATTGTTTGCCAATTTTGAGAAAAAAAGTGCTAGTTTTCCCCTAAGGGGGCTTCCAAAAGGGAAGTGCTTGGCGTACGAAGGGGAAAGTCATTGTGACTGTTTCCTGTAAGGTTGAGACTTGTCCTCACCTCCTTTTGGGGTTGAGGTGCCCTCACTGTCGTTGTCTTTTTGAGCATTGGGTTTGAGATCTGCCTCTTGGGTGTCTGTATCTGCCTCTCTGTGGCCTGTCTGACACTGGAAAGGACCAATTCTTTGTTGGCCAATTTCTGCTAAATCGAGGTGGCTGTACCTGTAAGAAATCCTTGACTGTTTGCATAGATTTAGCTTTATCCTCCATTTTCTTTAACACCTCTTCTGCCTTAACACCAAACAAGGTATCATGCTGTAAAGGAGCATCCAATAATTTTGCCTTATGATCAGGTAAACTCCGTTCTTTTAACCAAGCATGTCTTCGAATCACAGAACCTGTAACTGCGGCTCTACAAGAGGCCTCTAAAGAATCAAAACCACATTTCAGAGTATTTTTTCCCACCTGTTCAATTGCATGCAGTAAATCCTGCATTTCTTTACAATCAGGAGCTTCTGAGTTTACAAGTATTTTCTGTTTTAACTGAGCCATTAAACATTGTTGATACTTAAGCATGTGAAACTGGCAATTTAAAGCTCTTACTGCTAAAGTTGCAGAAGTGTATACTTTCTTCCCCCATCTATCCAAAGCTCTGGAATCTCTGTCAGAGGGTACTGGATTTTTTGCAATGGAAGCCTTAACCCCTTTTGGAACCTGGGAAATAGTTTCTGGATCAGCAGAAGGGTTTTTATAAAGAAACTTGTGAGAGTCAGGGACTCTATAATACCTATCTGGCTTGGCTGGTGCAGGGGGCAAAGAATCAGGAGATAAGCTGGATTCAGAGAACACATAATCCACAATATCTAGCACAGGCTGAATAGCCAGGGGCCTGTGCTGAGGTAATAAAAGGAAATCCGTGAGCCTTTTCTTGGATTCTGAGTTATCCTGACTTTCCCAATGGAAATACTCCCTCATGGTATGCAAAGTTTTCCCAAAAGAATAATCCTCAGGAGGAGAGGCTGAAGGGATAGATTCTTCAGCATCAGAGTCCTCATAGGGAGGTAGAGAGTATCCCTGGTCTGAAGAGAAATCAGAGGAAATGGAAACCTGATCAGAGGAATCATAGTCTGTATCCTGCCTAGGCCTTTTCTCAGGAGGGGGATGGGAACCCCTGATTAGAGTAATGAGGTCTTCGGCCATTTTAAGCATCTGTTTCTTAGGCATGGAGGACTGTCCAGGAGAATGCTGTACTTGTTTCTTTGTCTTTAATGGTACTTTTGTCTTGGCGGCTGTTTTAATGGTAAGTTGTGAAGGTCTGAAAACACCCTCAGAAGCCGATGCCTGCTCAGCGGCTCCGGACCCATCAGAGGGATTAGTTTCCGTAGGCCCAATACCTTGAGTTTCCAGAGGCCTAGTTGTCTACACATGGGAGTCGGAGGCGGCCTGTGGCTCTGAGGTAGCAGGTGTCAGGGGCTGCGAAAGCACCTCACTGAGAACCGGTGACTGGCCTAGAAGAGGTTTTGTTGTCGGTTTTGGACCTCAGATGCCTGTCTTTATCCTTGTCTCTGCGTTTTTTCGGTATTGCGGTCGTCGGTTGATCCGACGGCATAGTATAAATTGAACCTTCGGCCAAAGTAGTGCAAAGCAAAATCAAAACGTCTTTTTATAGTGCGTTTGTTAAATCTAGCACAAAACCGACAACTAGTGACGTCGTGATCAGGGCCTAGGCATGGAATACAGTAAGAGTGTAAGTCCTTATGAGGTATTTGCTTCCCACAAGAAATACAATTATTAACTTTTTCTGACATCGGTCTGAGGCAAGAAAAAAGTTTCCCCAACAGGGTACTTAGCTTTATTGAAGACTTCGGATCTGAAATTCGACTTCGAAAATCTCAGGAGTCGGCCAACCGGCACTTGCGAACTGCTTCTGCTTTGGGCACCGAGCGTCAAGAAAGACTGAAGAAAATGGCATTGGATGCATCTTATATACCCCTGGCGCACTGACGTCAGGGAAGAAGCGACAGCAACCGACGCCAGACAAAGACTTTGGAACTCTGGCCGACTGCGGGACCACCTGATGGCAGGATAACTCAAGTATAATGACTGCAACAGTGTAACACAATGAACATCTCCCTTTAAATCCAATCCCTGACACTCTAAACCAGGTCCATGGACAGCATATCACATAACTGGTTACCCCTAGACAGGTGCTCAATTAGGATGAAATGCTTGCTAAAGTAAGGTCCATCCATAGCCAACAGTCTTCCAGGTAGGCACAAAAATGAATTCCTCCCAATCAGGCTTTGAGAATTTTAGGTCTCTATTGTTAGGAATATCCGGGCCCAACAGTTGAAAACTTGGCCCATTATATCCAGTCATATGGTCTAGTTTGCCCCCCCCTCCGAAAATAGTTTTAATCTTTGATTGTTTAATATTTTTAATAGTTTCACAAGTTACTAATTATTTTAAGTTTATAGCAACACAACATAAAAATTTGGGGATTTGATATGTCGCCCTGGTTTCAGGCTAACCACATGACTATAAAAGGTCTTCATTTTTAAGAACTTCCCGCACCCCAAAAACCCAGCAGCCACCCTTCACCTACTAACAGGACAGCATATAGACTTACATATTACAAATTCTTTTTGATTTGCCTTATGGCTTTAATCTGGCACAAAATCCACTCAAAGGTAACACGTATGGTTATCACTCCAGGCAAATTATAACAGACTTCCTACACATAGGCTCACATGATTATCCAGTGGGTAGATAGCAGATGTACTTGAGGCAGATCTAACAAAGCCATGGCAAATGCACAGCAGAATCCTACTATCAGATTAATTTTTTTGCTTTTAAAAATATATCTCAAAAACTGATTTTCAACTGATATTTTAATGATACGTATTGTTTATATCCATACAATTTAATAGTATTGTTTTAATTTTTTTTAATCTTTAATATAAATGAATGGACTCTTTTGGCGCTTAAAGTGTTAATGGAATAGAGCAGATAAAAGGGGCAGACCCTATGGTAAATGGCCACCACCCAACTCAAGCCCTCCCACTAATAGCAAAACACACCCCTGGGTAGGCTTTACCTAGGATGTGCTGATATTAACTGTTTATAAACCTGTAAAAAAAAGTCTAGGACTTAAACAGATCAATGCAGCACTAATCAGCCTTTACACAGTTAAAGGTCTGAGATTTTTTTCTGCTAACATCAGGAACTCCTTTACAACGGCATGCAGAACCTGAAGATTCGTGTCAATAAGCCAATGCTCATCCCACTTCTACGGTTCAGACCACAGACCGACACCAACTGCTACTTACCTTAAAGTTTGGGTAGTTACGTTTTTTTTAACCCTACAATATTTCTGACTACTAGACACTATATTTTGTTTTTCAAACTCTTTCAGGTGGCTTGTTTAAAGACCAGAACAATGCAACAGCTACATTCAATAATGAACTGAATCAGTAAAGTACAAAGTGATACAGTAATTTTCCTGGAGTGTTTAGACAGGCCATTTAGAAGTAGATGGACTACAGCATATTTTGTTGATTTTGGTAGATGCACATTGGTTAAACAGTAAAGTGTTAACTGCCATTGGTCCTAGACCTTTGAAAATGTATTTTTTTTTAACATGTACCATGTTATTCTGTAATCACAATTTACTAACAGTCACTGGCCTACCAATTAGGTCATTACTGCAATGTACAGTGGCAATTATACTGCTTAATTCACAATTATTTACCCATGCTAATCAAGCATAATTAGAGCCGGAACCCAAAGTGGCAGAACCACTTCCTTCCCACCAACTAATATTAATGCCAGAAACATGGCTGTGTATCTTTAGTTTTCTGTGTTCGTAAGAAATGTTTAAAATCATTTTATTTGTAACGTGGTGGGAAATTACCTTTGGCTTCTGCATTAAAAGTGTTTGCATGCATAAAGATGCATGCCAACACTTTTTTATGCAGAGACCAAGGGTCTTTTTGCACGACTAAATATGAACTTTCACAGTGACATGGTGTCAGAACACTGCTGTGGACTTGTCAAAGGCATTGTACCACCGACTATCAAGCTCAGATTGTGTTCCACTAGACTGTCTATATATCACACAATGGTTTAGCTGCTACCCTTAAGGTAAAACTCAGGTTACTGAAAGGGTCATTACTATCTATCACTATCTTCCTGTCCCCTTCTGAATGTTCCATAAGAGTCTCTGCTTCCCATTTCTGATTTCCATCTTTGTAATTGGTATGGGAACAGTGTCATGCTGCCAAGTTAAATCAGTAGGCTGATGACTAATACCATTTTATCTGGCCATTACTATATCATCATTTGAAGAGCAAGTGCTTTACCAAGAAGTTAACTCTACTGAAGCCTAGATTTTTTTTTCTTTTTTTACCTCAAATCTGTACACAAATATACTCAGAGCACAAATGTTCTTTACTAACATTCCAATCTTTTTGTCCACCAGTTCCTGACTTGCTTATTGTTTCCATCAAAGACTCTCACACTGAAGTTGCAACATTTGCAAAACTTGTTGGGATCTTCTTGCTCAATCAGCTGAAGTCTTGCTTTCATATAAAGTCGTCATTACAAAAGAAACAATCAGACGTTTGGCATGCTACACAGGCCTGCAACCTTTACAATCAACTACATCAGAACATCTGTAGCCCATGCTTTCCTTATGCCTTGCCTCCTGTGTGCTTCCCATGCAATGCCATCTTCACAGCCATCACACATACTTGAGACAGCTTACAAGACTGCAGGCTTTGCTGCTGCTGCACCTTCTTAATATTACCACAATGAAAAGTTAAGTGAACCTACCTGGGTAGGTTTACCTAATTTAGCAGAACTGCATTCCGTTAACAATGGCTCACAGGCTGCAACACTGCCATAACAGCTAATAGGTAAACCACCTTAAGGCCACTTCTTACTACAGGTAACCTATTAGTACATGTCATTCTAGTAGTAGACTTATCCTATACTGCCAACATAACAAAAAGGTAAATAAGCTCCCCCAATATACAAGGGGAAACTAGTCATCAAGACTCATCTAGCCAATAACTGGTCTAGCAAATGTGGGGTTACTTCACCTAGCCAAGCAGTTGCAACTTTACTCCTACTTTTACTGTCTGTACATCTTTCCACAGATGTCATCCCATCTCTTATCAATACTGCTCACACACCACTCTCTCTCACTCACATCCTCTAATTACCTTGGCCTTTATCCTATACTTGCTAACAATGTAATGCCTCACTCTCATCATCTGCAGTCTTGTCATTATCAGAGACCTGTGCAATTTCTTAGACATACTCTTCCCACCCCCCTTCCTGCCCATTCCCACTTTCCTGCCAATACTTCCTACCTCATTCAATCATAATCAACTAATTTCTCTGCTTGCTCCCTCTACAGGAATGCCAAATTAGCTTATCTGAAGCTCTACCTTGCCAGTACAAAATTTCCACATATAAACTACATTATACTTATAACTGGTGTTATGTACTGTACATGCTTACTACAATGTCAATGGAATGTTCTGTATACTTGCATTTACTAAGTAGAACCCCTACTTACTGTTGATACAACAGCTACTTTAATACATATATCAGAGAGTAGTGAACTTTTATACTACATTGTTGCACTTGTTTCTTCTTGCACGATGAATAACGTGATGCATCAAAAATCATACTACAGTTGATAACATTTAAAGTACTGTATGATTAATTTCTTCAACTCGTGTTTACTGCTGATACATTTCCTTTCTTCCTTGCTACAGTACTCGATGTACAGTCCTACAAACATATAACTACTTTTATGTTAGTGGGACTCGCATCCTAGACTTTGTGGACTGAAACTTGTATGTCTGGAACTTTTCTACCTGGACCTATGGTGCAAAGGTCAAAAGAAAGAAAAAAATGAAGGTGTGAAGAGTTGCGGAGGTCTAGTAACTGTACTAGAAGGACAAAGTGTGTACATGAATTGGGCCAGTTAGTGAAAAAGAGCATAAAATGATCAGAAGGTAATGTGTCATGCAAATGAAGATCTGTGGAATTTAGGTTAAAAGGAGAGCACTGTAATGAGGCATGGTGAAAAGAGTGAGGAGGGTGAAACAGAGAGGAGTGCAACACATGGCTCAACAGGTGTGCAGACACAACTATGCAGACAGAGCAGATAAGTATATTTTAATAGTTAAACGGCTTTTCAATCATTACTTCCTCCCAAATGAAAACATGCCATCAGTTACAGTCAACTACCATGGCCCTTAGGCATTGATTATATTTTTTTGATGATCATTAATATATTCGTTAATGAAGCCGGCACTTTGTGAAACACAATAACTACAACATTATTTATAACAACAAATATCAGTACCTGAAACAAACACTATGAATTAGGCACAATGAAAAGAACAGCATCATAATGGAAGACAAGAGACAGCGAGTACAGACCTGATATGTAGCCATGACAACATTGGAGTTGTTGCCACTCCAAAGATGCAGACAGTAAGAAAGACAATGAGCAGAGTTGTGGAGAACATCATCTGATGAGCATAAGTGGCCGTATCTCGTATGGCAAGGGCAAATGCCACTGCACCCCTCAATCCTGCAAGAAAAGGGTAAAGTCAAAGTCGAATACATAATCTGCCAAATTGCCATTGTTTGAATATGTCATTAACAGCAAATTCATAGGTACTAATTAAGGTATTGCTCTAACAAAGAAAATTAAGCTTCTTCTGTATTGAACCCCCAATTTTGGTGTCTTCTACTATTCTGTCAACATATTTTAAGGGGCAAGCTCTCCAGACATTTGTGAAGCACCCATCAGCATCAATAAGTCATAAAACAGGGATGTATTACATATATGTCAAAATTACAACAATGCTTGCATATGCCAATGTATACCTTTGTAAAATGCAAATGTAGAAATTCTAAGCATACTACATTCAGAGGACTATTTCTTTTTTTTTTTTTTAAGTCTAGTAATTAGAATTCAAATAAAGAGCTGTGCTGTAACTTGGGGAAGGTGGAATCCGGTGACATCAAAAACTGCGGAAATTGGACTTTTTCTTGCATCACCAAATATTTTTGCAAGGAACAAATTAAATATTCACAAGATACTGTTGCATTCACAAAACAGTACTATGAGATTTATTCTTTATTTATTTTTGTCTCACTGCAACTATTTACTTATTTATATTTGTGTACTGGGCTACGGCACTGATCTCAGTTGACCATTTTAAGGCACAGTCTGGGTGAATAGGACCACATATGAAATGAACAAAACATACTTATAGATACAAGGATAAGCTAAAAACACATATACATACATATTTACATATGCAAAAATAAGACGTTATGTACCTACCGTAATGTTCCATGTTAGTTGTCTTCTTCTCGCCTTCTTTCTTGCTGTTTGGGTTCGGAGCTGATCCTCAGCTCCGACTTGGCCATCTTCTAAAGCTCGAGAGCTATTTACTGGCTTGAGGCCTCCCCATATCCCACAATGCCTGGCGCTAGATCCCCAGATCTCGTTTGGTAGACCTAACTACAGACAAAATATAAGGACACCTGTCCTAACAGCATATGTTTAGCTACAGAGCTAAAAGGTTGAGGGAACAAACCAGATAAGACCCAGCCAGCTAAAAGGAACTCAGAGGGCAACTCTTCCCTGTCTATTAGGATAGGGGGATGGAGGTTGGGGATGCAAGAAAGAAGGCGAGAAGAAGACAACTAACATGGAACGTTATGGTAGGTACATAACTTCTTAATGTTAAGTTGTCTATCTCGCCTTCATTCTTGCTGGTTGGGACAGCGTCCCTAGCACCTCAGTCCTGGGTGGCTCATCGGAACAGACTCTTCAGCACAGTGGAACCAAAATCAGCTCTGCTCCTAGAAGTCACATCCAGCTTATAATGAGAAATGAATGTATGGGGAGTGGCCCATGTAGCTGCCGCACACATGGCTTCCATTGGTAATCTTGCCTGAAAAGCTACAGAAGTGGCTAAAGCCCTAGTAGAGTGGCCTTTTGGTTTAGCAGGGAGCTGTTTGTTCCTCAACTGATAAATCAAAGCAATAATAGAAGTTAACCACCTAGATAGAGTTACTTTAGACACTGGTAGACCTTGTTTACCTTCAGCATAGGACAGGAAGAGCTGATCTGATTTTCTAATTTGTTTAGTCCTATGCAAGTAGAAACGTAATTGTCTATGAACATCCAACTGATGTAATTTATGTTCAGCTTTGTTGGAATAATTTGGGAAGAAGACCAGAAAATCAATGGACTGATTCAGATTAGTCTCAGAAGGTACCTTAGGAAGGAAGGAGGGATTAGTCATGAGCGAAACTCTGTCATTATGGAAAACTAAATAAGGAGGGCGAACACAAAGTGCCTGGAGTTCAGAAACTCTTCTAGCTGAGGTAATTGCCACAAGAAAGAGGATTTTCCAAGAAAGAAACTTCAAGGAACATGAAGCTGCAAGTTCAAAGGGGGGCAATATTAGGGAAGCTAAGATCAAATTAAGATCCCACGGAGGCAGGGGATCTCTTACTGGGGGCCTGAGCAAAGTAGTCCCTTTAAGAAAAGCTTTGCAAAGCTTATGGGACATAATACTAGTTTCAGATAGGCCTGTATGAAAATGTTAAATTGCGGCTAACTGAACTCTAATGGTGGCAGAAGAGGACCCATCCTGAAAAAGTTCCGCTAAGAAATCTAAAACGTGGTGGACAGGGGCTGAAAAGGAATCTATATTTTTAGACTCTGCCCAGCAAGAGAAACGTTTCCACTTACTAGCATAAGTTTTTCTGGTGGTAGATTTATGCGAAGATAATATGATTTCACGCACCGATTGGGAAATGTTCGGAAGCCTGGCTAAGGTTGGAAGTGGAGCAACCAAGCAGTGAGGTTGAGAGACTGAAGGGATTGGTGCAGCCCGCCCGACTGACGGATCAGGAGGTCTGGTCCAGGGTTGCTCCAGGAGGTGATGATGCAGGAACGGAAACCAAATTTGTCGAGGCCAGTAGGGGGCAATGAGGATCATCTTGCATCCCAGCACGGTAGCTTTCTGTATTAGTTTGAGAATCAGGGGAAATGGAGGGAATACATAAAGTCGTCCCTGAGGCCAATCGTGGATTAGAGGGTCTCTGGGAGGGTATCCTGGAAGAGGGAGGAGAGAAAAGAAAATGTCGTACTTGCTGTTGAAGGGGGTGGCGAAAAGGTCGCAGCAAAGCTGACCCCATTTGTGGAAGATTTGGTCCGCCACTGTCTGATTGAGAGACCACTCGTGCGGCATGAGAATTGCTCTGCTCAGCCTGTCAGCTATAACGTTGGACTTCCCAGGGATGTGTGTTGCTATCAGAAACCGCTGGGAAGAGATCGCCCATTGCCAGAGTCTGAGTACTTCTCGACATAGGAGGTAGGACTTGGTTCCGCCCTGCTTGTTGATGTACCACACTACCGACATACTGTCTGTTTGAACTGCAATGGTCCCGGTGGAAAGACAGCTCTGAAGAGTTTGCAACGCTAAAAGCACAGCTCTCATCTCCAAGACATTGATATGCAGATGGTAATCGTGGGGTTGCCAGGTGCCTTGGACTGCTCTGCCCTGAAAGTGCCCCCCCCCCCCCCCCGATCAGGGAGGCATCCATGGTCACTGTGGCTACTGGAGGGGGAAGAACAAATGGTCTGCCTGGGGTACTCACGGGGAAACCATCCACCAAGCAAGCTGGTCTTTGCATGTCTGTGGAATCATAATCATGTGAGACACTGGAAGTTGTAGAAATGACCATTGGGTGAAAAGCAACCACTGAAGAATCCTCATGTGAAAATGAGCCAGGGGGACAAGTATGATTGCTGCTGCCATGAGGCCCAATGTCTTTAGGACGAATCTGGCCTGAATTTTCTTGCATCCTAATAACACCTGTACATATTTAATACTCTGTGTAATGGAAGTCTCGCTGACATGTCTTTTGCACTTAAACTTGCACCTATAAAGGTTATAGGCTGACAAGGCGACAATGCAGACTTTTCAAAATTTATTGTGATACCTAGCTTGGAACAAGTTTGGATGGTGTGGTTCCTGGCTCATAGTAACTGATGTCTGGTGGTAGCAGTAAGGAGCCAGTCGTCTAGATAGGGAAACACCTGGAATCCTTGCCGTCTCAGGTGAGAGGTAACTACTGCCATACATTTGGTGAACACCCTGGGAGCTGTGGTGAGATCAAAGGGCAGAGCTCGGAACTGATAATGACTGGCTCCCAGCCAGAAGCAGAGGAATCTTCTGGAGTGCCTGTCCATTTTGATATGGTAGTACGCATCTTGAAGATCTATGGAGCACATCCAATTGTCCTGACCCAAAAAGGGTAGAATGGACTGAAGCGTGACCATCCGGAACTTCGTTCTTTGTACAGACCTGTTTAGTCTGCTGAGATCCAAAATAGGTCTCCAGTCCCCTGTCTTTTTTGGTACCAAAAAGAACCTTGAGTAAATTCCGGATCCTTGCTGGTCTGCTGGGACTCATTGGATGGCTCTTTTTTGTAACAGTTTTGAGATCTCTTGCACTGCTTGTTCCCTTAGACTGAATGGAACATCTGGAAGGGATTTTTTTGACCTTAAGGGGGTATGAACGAAGGGAATTTTGTAGCCTCCGGATATCATAGATTGTACCCATCTGTCTTGAGTTATGTCTTGCCAGGCTTTTGGGTACAGCGATAATCTTCCCCCGACTGCCTCCGAAGACGGGCAGCCTCTCAGGGATGCTGGAAGGGTCAGAGAAGGAATCTTTGCTGCCCTGATTTTGGGGGCCCCCTCTGCCTCGAGGGCGGCGTCTATTGTTGTTCCCTCCTCTGCCCCTGGAGGGAAACTCACCACGTGTGTCAGGCACGGCTCCCTGGGGTTTCCGGAACCACATTTTCCCACTTTTCTGACCTTTGGGGTATGGTCTAGGAGGAGTGGAAAAACTGACTCCCACAGCAGATAGAGTCTTGCCTTCCTGCTCACACCTGGTAAAGGTATCCTTCACCAGTGGTCCAAGAAGAGCAGAACCATCAAAAGGGGAATTGGTGAAAGATGCCTTAAAGGGGTCCGCAAAGTTACATAACCACATCCAAGCGTGCCTTCTCAAGGCCACACCTGTGCCTGCGGCTCTACTCGCCCCATTGGCTGCATAAGAAATCAGCCGCATGGAGGAGTTCACTATCGAATTAAGAGTCACCAGCTGGGAGGTAATCTTATCCTGGGCCCCCGCAGCTGATGGATCTTGAAGGGCATCTCCTAGCTCCTTAAGGAGATCCCTTTAAAGGCGGGTAAAATGGCACAAATAGTTCAGCGACCGCATGGAAAAGGTCGCTGAGGAAAACATCTGCTTCCCATATCTGTCCATCGTCCTAGACTCCTTATTAGGGGGATGGACAGACGAAGAAGTCTCAGCCAACTCCTTGTTCGTGGCCGCTGCTACCACCATAGCATCAACAGGGACACCCTTTGTCAAAAATTGCTTGTCTTGTGGTGCTGTGATGAATTTCGTGGGCCTTTAGGGAGTTGGTTCCACTGTGTCAGGGGCTGACCACGCCTTTCGAGCCACCACTGCCATCAGTGGATCGAAAGGCGGAGACACCCAGGAGGTGGAGGGGCGAGAACCAAACCCGTCCAGGTATACAGACTCATCCTCAGAAGGGTTAAGGGTAGTCCAGTTCCCCCTCTGCCCAAGCATCTCAAGGATGTTTGAGAAGGAGACATCTTCAGAGGGGGACCTCGGGGACCCTTCCGAATCCTCTAAGTCGGTATCCGAAGTGACAGACTCAGGGGAGTCAACATGCTTCCTCTTACATTTCCTCTTTCGAGGGGGCTCCTCTGAATGATCAGGGGAGGCCTCGGAAGAGGAAGACATGCCCACTGGGGCGACCTGGAGTACTTGTTCTCCTCGCTTGGGGTCTGGAGGAGGGGAAGAGGCAGACGCAGGCACCATGGGGGAGGAGCCGAAGAGGCTGATCGTGGGTCTGACTGAGGGGCCAGCACACTCCTCATGACCTCGAAGGCACCCCTTCCCGGCAGAGAAGAGGGCTCAGGCTCTGAAGAGACTGGAACTCCCCCCCCCCTCACCGGCACTGAGAGGGATGGCTCCGAGGCCGATGTAGGAGCCGAGCTCACCTGCGCCGAAGCTCTGAGAGGGAGAACGGGGTCGGACAAGGGTCCGATGCCACTTGCCCCCTCAGAACAGAAGAGGGAGTCTCAGTGCCCAGATCCCTCCAAGGACGGTGCCATGGAAGTGATCGGAGCTGAAGGAACCGAAAGGGTAGGTATTGGCTCCGACGGTTCCACGATCCGAACCCTAACCAGCTCCGGCTCCGTACTCAAGGGGTGAGTCGAAGGAGGAACTACTGTAGAAATGGGCAGAGACAAACCCTGATGAGGGGGGGGCTGGATAGCATTTTAGCCAGGGCCTGCGATTTCAGAAGTCTGCTCACCACTCTCTCCAAGTAATGGTCAGACAGTCTCGAAGACCGAGAAGAGTGAGATCGGTGACTTCGCTCCAACTGTAACAGAGGCGACCCCGGAGCTGAGCGAATCGACTCTAGGGATGGGGACCTAGAACGCTTTCGGCTCCCTGAAGGTTCCGACACCAGGATCGGAGCCGACTGAGAAGCAGGTACTTCAGTTCTGGCCGGAACCAAAGTCGAAGCAGACGCCACACCCGACGACGACTCCGAGCTGGGAGCAGACGGTTTTGATGGCTTGGAGGATTTCCCTGGCTGAGTCTTAGCAGGTGACCCTTCAGGTTTTAGTAATCCTCTAAGGATTAACTTATTCCTACGCTCCTGCAGGACTCTTAGACTAAAGGCGTGGCACACCGAACAAGAGTCCTGCAGGTGTAGAGCGCCCAAGCAGTAGACACAAAAAGTGTGACCATCTGTCAGAGACATCTTCTGACAGCATGAGTCACACTTCTTGAATCCAGATACCTTCGTATCTTTGGACATCCTGCAAAAAGGAAATATCCCAGGAAAAAAAGGTCAACAGTACAACAGTAGGTAACAAGTATAAAGAAACCCGTACACACAAAAAGAACCAGTTACACCACACCTTAACAACGCGCACACACACACTATAACTATAATATATATATATATATATATATATATATATATATATATATATATATACTAGAAAATAGTAAAGTACTACAACTATTTCTACATGAAAACACTACAAAAAGGTATTTAGAGAACAAGGGTTAGGCTCTAACTAAAAACGGCTACCTTGAAGAGAGAAAAAGAGGGGGAGAGTAACAGTAAAAACTAGTTTTCTAAGGGGATGGGATAGATCTAAAAGTACACAGAGACAATAAGTACTATCACTACTATAATAAAAATTAAACAACTATTTATATGAAATTTTTTATATAAAACCTATCAAAAGACGAAAAATACGACCTGAGCCAGCAAAAGCACCCTCGTAGCAGAAGCGGCAAATGAGATCTGGGGATCTAGCGCCAGGCATTGTGGGATATGGGGAGGCCTCGAGCCAGTAAATAGTTCTCGAGCTTTAAAAGATGGCCGAGTCGGAGCCGAGGATCAGCTCCGAACCCAACCAGCAAGAATGAAGGCGGGATAGACAACTAAACATTATGCTACATTTAGACCAAGAAGTAGTTTACAATGTCAAAACATAGATGGAAAAACTGAAGTATGCTTAGCAGACCTTTATGGATAAGATATAGTCATAATGACTGAGATGGCTTATACTACAGGGATAGCAGCATACTGTGACATAAAGATATGAAGACATTAAAAGAGGCAAGTGAGAATACGTGCAGGAAAGGATACCATGGGAAAAAGACAAAGAAAAAGTGAGACAGGCTTGTAGAAGTAAGAGGAGTACAATGGTGAACAGGTGTGAGAGAGATGCAAAGAGAAGAGGGAAGTAGGATGAATGAGAGGTAGTAAGTAAGGGGATGACAAGATGAAATAAGGAATGATGAAATTGGGATAATGAGGTGTGTGAGAGAGCTGCAGGGTTCATGTAATATGACCTGAGTAAGTGCAACTGCACTTTGGGTGAAGAGGTGTTCCTTGAGCTGCTGTCTGAAGTCAGAGTACTTTTGGACATCTCAGATTGATTCTACTCTACTAGACTAGAGGAATGTAGTCCCATAGTTTAAATGCTAGGACGGAGAATGCATGGTCAGTGCAATAAGTTTTAGTTTTTGGAGTTGGTGTTGGTTGAGATTGATAGATACCCCTGAGATTATATGTGGGAGGTTTGGTAAAAAGTTTATGAGACGGGATGATGTCTCAGAAAGAAGGTTTTGTGAATTACTGATCCTAGTAGGAGGTTGGCTGTCAAATGTACTGGGATCCACTTAGCTTTGGTGAGAGTTGGGCACTGGTGTTATTGGGGGAGGTAGTAAGGAACTGGTAGACTTTATTGGATTTGGCTTGTAAGGTGGTAGCATTTTTCTCTCGAGGCTGGAGCTATACTGGGTAGTACATATTTGAGTTGTGATAAGAGTATTCCTTTGCCTATGGCAGCTCTGGCTGGATTTGACAGAAGAGGGAATAAACTGTTTGCCCAGAAAACTAGTGTTGAACTTTTTGCATACATTTTGAATGTGTAGCTGACAGTTAAGAGATTGGTCTAGCCAAATGCCAAGGTATTTAAAGGATGTTGTATTTTCTGTGGTGGTACTGTTAACAGCTTTAATACTACAGAACCTGGGTTCTTCAGCTGTTTTTTAGTTGGCTGGTTTCAAACAACATTACTTTTGTTTTTTGAGGGACTGAGTATAAATTTCTAGGTGGTTGAGGGTTTCGAGGTCATCTTGGGGCCAGTTTTGTAGAACAGAGTGGGATTTGTTTGACCTGTAGATGACCATGTTATCTGCATAAAAAAATACAGGTATCAGAGGATGATCAGATGGCAGTTTGCTGATATATATGGAAAACAGCAAAGGGACTAAAGTGAAACCCTGCGGGACTCCTTCCATAAGAGGAGCTGCTTCATAAGCGGTTGTGCCTACTTTCACCTTGAAGGATCTTATTGGTGAGGAAGTCTACAAACCAAAGTTCTGCATCATCACTAATGCCAATTTCAGCTATTTTATCAAACAGTAAGTTATAGTCAATCAGATCAAAGGTTTTTGTGAGGTCAATAAAGACGTTGCCTGTCAAGTTGCCTTTGTTCATATTGGATAGGATATCATCTGTGAGGGAGTAGAGAGCTGTTATAGTGATGCATCCAAACCAGAATCCATGTTGCTTCCAAGATAAAAGATGACATTGATTTAAATAAGCAGTAGGATCATAGGAAGTTACTAGGCTATTGGCCCCGAGGCCCTTACAAACATAGCCAAGAATTTAGCCCATGTTCCGACAAGTCAGCACCCTAATGCCACAGTCAAGCAGGGACATGAGTGGAATCCCAGGGTGTGCATTTTCTGTTCCCCATCCAGTTATCTAGGTTGCACTTAAAAAGATTTAATAAGGTACTCTGCTTTACACGGACAGGGAGTCTACTCCACAAAAGAGGGAGTCTCTGGGACATACCCTCAACCTGGAAACATCAAAAATCTGAACAAAGGCACATAAATATAGGTACAAATCCGTACTCAGTTTAACATTAAATTTGTATACATAATTATGTAACCTCTCCCACTTCAATGGAATTGTGGGATACCAACTTTCAAACGCAAACTGAAGAACAGACAACCAAAATACGGCCCCAGTCCAGACCCTGTAGTAAATTGTAACCATTTTTTTCTAAATGTGTAGCAATGATGTTCACTGGGAAGGGAGAAGATGATGAACCTTAGGATTTTGTTTTTGGTGACTTGCATTACATGGGCTTTGTGGTAAAAATGGAGCATTTAATGGTAGACAATATTCTAATCTTAGCAAAAAAATATTATAGTTTGCTAGGACCTCTAAAAGTCATTCTCCATAGCCTACTGATCAGTGGCGTAGCTTGAGTTTGTGCCACCTGGGGCTGTCTGAGTTCGCCACCCTTCCCCCCCTCACAAAATCATGGTTGAATGGGGCCCCCCCATACACAGCCCTCCCAATGTCCGATTACTTGGCTATTTCACTCTATTTACCATATACACTAAAGTGCGTACTGCTTTACTTCTACAATGATTTGGACTACATTTAAAACTTTTTACATCCTATAGCACAAACACTAATAGACATCTGTTAAAGAAAGCAATACAGTCTCACAATGAAAATAGACTTAGCATTAAAACCTCTCTGCCCTTGAAACTCACATTCATTAAAATAGTACTGAAACCCACATTCAAAGAAAATGCATCTGGCCAGTGGCGGATAAAGATTACCTTTCTGCTGTTTTCAAATCATAGGCCGCTTGCACACAAAACATACATGTGTTCTTTGATACACCTTCCTGACTGTATTAAATTACATTCCTTGTATAATAAAGCACACTTGTTAAGGGGGCACGTTTTAAATTTATTGCTTTGAACATTTTTCCAGTAGGCAATGAAACAAAATGCATGAAACAATAATGACATAACTGCCCAATTCAGAACATTTTCATCAAAAAAGTCTACTCAAACTTCTACAGTCCACCAGTATCAGTAAATATGCACAATCTCTGCAGAAGTAAAACTCATCTAAATAATTCCATATTAAAGAAATCTGTAAAAAGTAATCGCATTCTCCTGCAGTTAAGTATGTAAGCAGGAGGCTCATCCAGACTCTGCTACACTTTGCTGTGAAGGAAAGGTTAGTTTGCTTTTATTTTTTGTATTACTGTATTGCCTGTCTATATTTTGAATACTGTAGTTTGTTTTCTTTACCTTGTGTTTTGCTTGCATTCTGTTTTAACAGCATATTAAAACTTCAAAAGAGACCACAGCTCTCTCTGTTCTGAGTCAGGCAGAAATACCACTGTCTTTCTAGTTGCCCGCCTCTTATGTTAATCTGACCATATATCTCATTTCTCTCTACTTTCACTGGCTTATGTGAGTAATCACAAAATCATCATTTTGAAATCCCACCCTTCAATTATTTAAATTTATTGGCCATCCTATAGTATTTCATAGTACCAAAATACAAAAGTGACCACCCCTTTCAATCCATCTTGCTGTTTTAAAAATAGTAACTCTCCACTAAACCTTAACTTTTTAAATAGGTAAAACTCAAGTTACCTACTTTCACATCTAACTTCTCTAGTGCACAATGCAGAGTGCATTCTTTTCAATCTTACCTTTAAGCATCCCTGTGACTAGCACTTTCTCTAATACCTGCTGGAAAGCACTAGGAAGCCTTAAACTCATACAAACACTGAACTCTCCTTGTTAACAAGGAGAAATTAATAGTAGGCACTAAACAGCCTATAATTGCAAAGTACCTTGCTAAGGAAACAGCTCCTATACTTTACAAAGAAAAAAAAAAAGCCCCAAACCAGGCATGTCCAAGGGTCAGCTTCCGGTGATTTCTCCTGTCCACCTGGTGAATATGGGCATACTGGGGCAATGCAGCAATTGCCTCATGTACACAGACAACCCTCTCTTCCTACCACCCAACACTACAACCTGTGAGAGATGCACTTGCATAGCTAAAATGGAAGCAAAGCTCTCTCCACCCAAGATTGTGCTAAACAGTCAAGAGGAGAAGGTTAACACCCACACTACACCTCAAGCAACACATAGCCCTTCTAAACCTGCACCACCAACACCCACATATAGCAACACTAAATCCACATATGCAGAGGCCCTTAACTGTAACCTGCCCAAGAAACAAAGACCTCTGAAGCTGAAACGCAAACAACACCAATCACAACCAATGTGTCACATAGTTCATACACCAGTGTGCCACCCAGCAACAGCCCCTAAGGCAAGACAATGTACCTAACACTTTAGTCATAGGTGACTCTATAGTCTGGCACACTGAAGTCCCTCTCACCAGGTTGAATAAGGAGAAAATTACAGTCAGCTGCCTGTCGGGTGCCAGGATCCGCCACATAACACATGCACTCAAGTCACTCCACAACAAGTACAAATATGACTCTGTCATTGTCCATGTTGGAGTGAATGACTTGAGACGTACCTCCCTGGACTACATGAAAAGAGACAAGGAAGAGCTCTCGGATCATGTGGCCTAGGCAGGTATGACCCTAGCCTTGAGTAGCATCCTGCCTTCGCCCAGAATGATACCACAATATAAGGATAAAATGATTGACTTCAACAATTGGCTAAGCTTATGGTGTCATTCAAAGGGGATCCGGTATCTGTCTGCCTGGGATGACATGACTGACAGACCACGATGCTTTGCCAGAGATGGTCTGCACCTGTCGCCCCTGGGATTCAGGTTACTGGCTAAGGCTCTTGCCACCCCTATAGTGCCTTTTTTAGGCAAACTTCAAAGGACAAAACCACCACTGTAACAGGTACAAGCATGCAAAATCTGAAGGTAATGCTACTCAATGCTAGAAGTCTAAACCTCAAAATGCACTCTCTCGAGGCACTCCTAAAATGGAGAACATCGATATCTGTGCAGTAACTGAGACCTGGTTCAAGGCTCCAGAGAGCACCCCTGCAATACCAGGCTACAACTCTTACCACACTTTTCGGCTACCAAACCAGGACCGAAACACTAAAGGTGGAGGAGTGTCAATATTCACCAAGGATATTCACACCACCAGGCTAGTTGGCCAACACAATGTGTCTGAAATTCTCCAAGTGCAACTAACACTAGGTAAGACTGCAATCCAAATTGTAGCTTGCTACAGATCCCCCACCATACCCCAAGATTCTCACTACACCTTTCTAAACATACTGGAACATATTAAGATAGAACCAAAAACCCTAATACTGGGTGATTTTAACTACCCTGCCATTAACTGGGAAAACTACTCATGTCCCAACACCTTTGCACAACGGTTCTTGGAATTCATAAATTCCAACGCCCTGGATCAACTAATCCATAGTCCCACCAGGGGCTCCAATATCCTAGACCTGGTCATTACCAACATGGGAAATCAATGCTCCATACCTATGGTCACCCCCTCGTTAGTCAGGTCTGACCATAAGCTAATCACCCTTAACATCCACATCCCACCCCACCCCCAGTAAAGAAACCACCATAAAAAACTTCTCCAAAGCCAACTTCATGCTACTCAAGTCAGAAGTGACAAACTTCATGACACCCATGCAGACGGGAACTGAAAATTGAACTGCTGAATCCTACACTAAGGCACTGTACGAGCACATCCACTCATGCATGAATCGTGCCATCCCAAATAGAACCAAAATGCTCTCATCCAAAAAAAGGAAGCCAATCTGGTGGTCCCCTGCCATAAGCAAACTTTACAACAAAAGGAAGAAACTTTTTCAGAAAAGAGGAAAATCCCAGGATGCAAAAAACTCCCTTACTAGCCTCAGTAAGAAACTGAGATGCCTCATAAAATCCTCCAAAGCTAGTTTTGAAAATAAAATTGCCAAAGATTCCAAAGACAACCACAAAGCATTCTATAACTATGTCAAGAATCTAAATGGCAATGCTCAGATCTGCTCTGAGCTAAAACAGAATGGCATTAAATATACTGATCCGAAGGATATTGCCAATATCCTGGCAGATCGATTCAGTGCCAACTTCACCCCCCTCTCACCCCCTAAATGGCTCATCTCAATACCGGAAGATTGCCAAATTCCAGTAATAACGGCCACACAGGTACAAAACGCACTCTCTAAAGCCAAGAATACAGCATCCATGGGACCAGATGACATCCCGGGCTGTGTACTACATGAACTACAATATGAACTGGCACCTCACCTAAGTGTCATGTTTAATCATAGCCTCACCTCAGGTTTCGTGCCCACTGAGTGGTGCAGAGCTACAGTTATCCCAATCCACAAGGGGGGATCCACCTTGGATCCCGGAAACTACCGTCCCATCAGTCTGATGAGCCTTATCTGCAAGGCCATGGAGCGTATTATCATGGAACTTATACACAAAGACATTGGCAACCTTCAAACACGGGACCCCACCCAGTTTGGGTTTGTGAAGGGCCGATCTTGTCTCCTGAACCTGATTGACTTCTTTGAAACAGTCTCCAGAGCCATGGACAAGGGTAAGGTGGTCCACACAGCCTATCTAGACCTTGCCAAGGCCTTTGACACCATCCCCCACTCTGGAATCATAGATAAACTTACTAAGTTGGACATTAATCCCTATGTCACCCAATGGGTTGCTAAATGGCTTACTGATAGAACCCACACTGTAAAAGTAGCCGACTCCAAATCCAGCTCCAGACAAGTGACAAGTGGAGTACCTCAGGGTTCAGTCCTGGGGCCGCTCTTGTTTGGCATCTACTTTTCTGAAGTACAGGTCAACACTAAGGGACTCTGGCTAACAAAGTTTGCAGATGACTGCAAACTGGGAGCCATTATTGAATCCCCAAATGATGTGGATACGCTACAAAAGGGCCTTACAGAAACAGATGCTTGGTGCCAGAGCCATGGGCTCAAGCTCAATGCCAAGAAATGTATTGTTATCCCCTTTGGGAAAAAACATGTATCCATGAATTACCATATAGGTGGCAGTACGCTAAACACAGAAAGTGTGATAAGAGACTTAGGGACACAGGTGGACAGTGGTCTCACCTTTGATAACCACATCGCCACAACAGTCAGGAAATCCTTCTATGTGGCACACCATCACGAAGGGCTTTTCATCCAGAAAAAAGGAGGTCATTGTCCCACTGTACTCATCCCTCATTAGACCCATTATAGAATACAACGCCCCATTTGGTATGTACCTCTCAAGACATCTGCAACAACTGGAAAGGCCTCAGAAATACCTCACTAAAAGAATCACAGGCCTAAAGCAGATGCCCTATGCTGACCTCCTTAAAAAACTCCAGCTATACTCTGTCGCATATCGTCTACTCAGAGGCGATCTCTGCTTAACATACAAGGCCATGTCAAACCCAGAGCTATTGGACATGCTACACTTAAAGAAATCCCAATCCCTCAGAGCTACACGCTCCAGGGATCTAAACCTTGTCATCACAATAAACAAAACATGCTGGAGGGATAGGTTCCTGACCCAGAGACTCCCCAGACTCTGGAATAGATTGCCCATACATGTCAAGCAGAGTGCCTCTTTGGACTTCTTCAAGAGGAACCTTGACGATTGGATGGGAGAAAGGAAATTCACCCCAGGGATCACGTCAGTTGCCCTGCTAGACAGGGGTCCAGGAAAGTAAATAATGTGGGAAGAAATAGCCAGGGAATTGTTATGGCTAGGCTTGTATAGGCCCTAGGACTGATAGCCTAGTACCAACCTATGAACTTAGCACACACACATACGTTCGTTTCTCCTGCCTGCAGCAATCACATTCTCGGCATCTGTTAACTATTAAGTAAATAAATAAAAGAAGCTGCTGCTGTGTTCTGCTAATCACATAAACGTTAAGCACATGCAGGAAATAAATAAAAGAAGCAGCTGGTGTAAGCCTGTAAGCACACACACATATGCTTCTCCTGCCATTAAGTAAAAGTTAAGCTAAGTCTGCACTTTGCAGCCATTAAGTAAATAAATAACATTTACATTTGTAGCCACTGTTAAGTAAAAGTATGCAGCCCTTGACTTATTATTTAATGATTCTGGCCCTCAGAGATCCCCAGTAAATCAAAGATTTATGAGGAACAGACCAAACATACAAGGCAAAAAATCTGGACAATGCGTATTTGACCATGCACAGCTTTAATTAGCTGTATACAACCTTCACTGGTACTAAAATAAATAAAATATACTGCTCCAGAGAGGATCCTTTTATAAAACTATCAAATAGCTGACCCACCAGGGCTTACACACAAAAAAAAATGTAAATGCTAGAAGTAGGTTCTTTTTGAGTCTATCCTTATCCAGTCATTCCTCACTTAGGGTTCTATCTTTGATAGCTATAATTTTATTACATTTATTATGGTCCCATCCCCAACAGAAAAATGCTAAATGGCAGTACAAAAATAGGAACTCTACTTGTTTTCATGCAAAAAGCACAATCTAGACCCATAGTAAGGAGCCTTAACAAGCACACAATTAAATTCACTGTATAAAGAAAAAAAACATTGCAGAGTATCTGTGTTTCACTAATGCAAAAGTAGCACAATCAACGCTTACTGATGCGATATCTGTAATTTAAATGCCAGTTTCTGATATTATACCCCTTTAGCTATCAACCTTAAATTAGAATCGGTATAAAACCATCTTGAAAACTTGAGCTCTCCATTTAGTCTTCAGTTCATGTCTATTACATCAACTTTCAATGGTCCTTCTGATTCCATGAAAGAGAATCAAATGGATAAACATACCTGCAAAGAGCAGACGGTTTAGCATTCAGCAGCATTCATAAATCAGATTACCTGGATTGCCAGACAACTAAGTAAATGAAATAAGCACACCACACGTACGTTTGTATCCGCAGTGGTGGTGCTGCGGTAGCATTGTCGCCTCACAGTAAGACGCTGTCCGGTTTGATTCTCAGCTAGAGCGTCTTCTGTGTGCAGACAGGCATGAATGGGCGTACCTTCGTTGAAGGTTGTGCATCAGGGCTGGCAACTCGGCACGTAAAAATCAACTGCCAATCATTAGCGGACCGGAGTTCCGCTGTGGCGACCCCTAACCGTGAAAAAGCCGAAAGACACAACACGTACGTTTGTAGCCTCAGAAAATAATCCAATTTTAAATAGAAGCTGCTGCTAAAGCTAAGCCTTGCAGCCGTTATGTATGTAGGTTTGTAGCCACCAAAAGTAATCTAATTTTAAATAGAAGCTGCTAAAGCTAAGCCTGCAGCCGTTAAGTAAATAATCTTCTTCTTTCGTTTTTTTCCCGGTTAGGGGTCGCCACAGTGGATCACTTGTCCACTCATGATTGGCAGTGGAGTTTTACGGTGCCGAGGTGCCAGCCCGGCACCCAACCTTCCACAGAAGGCACACGCGCATGCACACACTGACACCTAGGGCCAATTTGGAGTGTCCAATCCACCTACAGCAAGTCTTTGGGATGTGGGAGGAAACCCACATGACCACAGGGAGGACATGCAGACTCCACACAGAAGGCACCCCAGCCAAGAATCGAACCGAAGAACCTCTTGCTGTGAGGCGGCAATGCTAACCGCTGCACCACATGCAGCCGTTAAGTAAATAAATAAATAAAATAAGCTGCTGTAACCCACAGTGAAACCAAACCACGCAAGTAAGTATACGAAACAAACTTAGTAATTTAACAGGTCGGTTCAATATGATTTCAAAACCTTCCACTTTTGTAACTGCAATTCCCAACAGAAAATGGTACATATGGTACATATGTGTTTTGTGTTTGCTATTCTCTTCCGTGTAATATCAGATAAAAGTAGTAGAATGGACTTAAAGCACTTAGCTTGAACTCTGGGAGGGTCTTATTACAAAGAGGTCGTGGGTTACAAACTCCTGACAACTTTAAATTAATTCTTGTTTCTTGACAACATGTCAACTTGTCATGTAGATGTTCTTGACTAAAGTACAGACCTTACCACTCCTACGACGTCATTAAACAATGATGACATGCCTGCTTAGTCATGAAGGAGTGGCTCCAGCTGATTGGCTTTCCAGGTCAGTGGAAAAAAAAAAAAAAAACGGAAAGTCAGATTTTTGTTAGGGTTTTGTGTTTGTATGGTATCAAGTTTGGGTTTTCACTTACATTAGCCTTTCGGGGGTAATCAGTTCGGTGATAAATGTTTGCAATTAAGCATCAGCTGTGATGCTTGTAAAGTGACATTTTTGGGAAGCATTAGATGTTGGTAGACCATCCACAAACCTCGTGCAGTACAAGTGCATGCTTTCAGTTTATACTAAACTTGAAAAGGACTTGCGATTTTAGGATCTGCTATTTTTTTTTTGCTGATAATTGTGTACCAGTCTGCAGAAGCTGACGTCATGCATGCCCTGCACGTGATGACATTAGGATGAGTTTAAAAAAAAAAAAAAATAAGAAAATCGGAAATTAAAGGGGCCACATGGGAATTCATGGCATCCCAATATTTTGCCCTCAAAACCAGTATTTACCGAGGAATTTGGTATGGTTTACAGGTATGCTCTGGGACACAAATTTGTCCCACCAACAACTCCTATTGATGTCACAGACCAGACTGAGGTCGTGTGTGGGTTACTTGAGTGGAGCTTGACTTGCAGATATGCAGCAGTCCCATCAGGGAAGGGTCTGAGATTGCTTCGCATTCCAGACAGAGGTCACCTGTGAGGAGTCTGTAGGAGACTGAATACAGGGATAGGAGACTGAATAGAGGGACAGGGCTTTTAGCCTATCTGTGTAGGGTAGATGTTTGAGGCCCTGGATTCTCCTGGTGAGGAACCTCTGTAGTCTCTCCAGCTGCTGCATGTGCTTTGTGAGGTACATGCTGAAAGGGGCATTATACTAAATAATGGGTCTTATAAGGGAATAATACAGGGATGTTATGACCACCTTGTCCCAGGATGAGATAACCCTTACTAATGAGGTGGGCCATGAAGAAAGCTTTCCGTACAACGAAGGCAATATGGTGGTCAATCAACCTGGTGCCCAAGCCCCTCACGACTGATTGCATGTTTATTGCCTTATTATCCATGTGATAATTTGTGGGGACGTCATTCTCCCCAAAAAGGATGATGATGCATTTTTTGGCATTTTTGAGGCCATGTTTCTGGCACCAGTCATTTGTTTGGGTGAGACCCTCTTGGGAGATGTCCACATCACTAGGAAAATTGATGACAGCACCCAGCTTGCAGTCATCTGCAAACTTGGTCAGTCATAACCCACTAGATTTGGCCTGCACCTCTGAGAAGTATATCTCAAACAGCAGAGGCCCCAAGACTGATCACTGGGGTACACCGCTTGTTATGGGTCTAATAGTTGAGGTAGCTTCCCCTATTTTGACTAGATGGGTTCTATTAGTGAGCCAGTTTGCTACCCATCTGGTAACATATGGATTGATACCTAGCTGAGAGAGTTCATCTATTATACCTAAGTGGGGAATAGTATTGAAGGCCTTGGCCAGGTCAAGGTAGGCAGTGTGGACAGTCTTCCCCTCGTCTATGGCCTTGGTGACTGTCTCAAAGAAGTCGACAAAATTTAACAGGCATGACCTCCCCTTGACAAAACCAAACTGTGTGGGATCAAGTGTCTTGAGGTTGCCAATGTCACTGTTAATGAGGTCCATGATAATCCGCTCTATGGCCTTGCAGATCAGGCTAGTTGTGCTAATGGGTCTATAATTTCCTGGATTGGTAGAAACTCCACCTTTGTGCAAAGGGATGAAAGTAGCTGTCCTCCACTTGGCTGTGATGAAGCTGGTACTCAGGCTTTGGTTGAATAAGGTTGCCTAATGGTGCTGCAAGTTCCCACCTGAGTTCATGTACGATGCAGCCTGGGATGGTATCAGGTTCCATGGAGGCTGTATTTTTTGCCTTTGAGAGGGTAATGATGACTTGCTACCTAGAGATAAGGGGAGGGGGGGCAGGTACTGGGATGTCCTGTTTTACTGATGGGACGACAGAGGAGTGAAATTATCACTGAATTTGTCTGTCAGCAGTTTGGATTTATCTATAGGGTTTGTGTATGTGGTGTCCTTGACCACCATTTCTGAGCAGAACTGTGTGCTTCCCTTGAGATTGCAGACATATGTGAGGAAAGCCTTATGACTGACTTTAGTAGATGTGGCCAGTTTGGACTCAAAGTTTGCTTTGGAGGATTTCACTAGTGCTCTTATTTGCTTGTTCAAGCTAAGGAGAAATTGCTCCCAATTAAACACCTGCTCCATCTTGATCCTGGACAGCAATTTTTTTTCTTTTATTACAGAGATTATTTATTGTAGGTGTCCACCTTACTTTACTCTTCCTTGAGGATGAGGATTTTGTCCTGTCTGGTATTCCCGATTCCATGCAGCTATAAATCCTCATATAGTACTTTGGTGTAGGTTTAGACATATGTGCCAGTTCCTGTGGAGGGGGAGGGGGCTGTGAAGTTGTTTATACCTTCCCTCTGGAGGCTGTAATCAGCTTTGGAGAAAAGTTTTTTTGTTTGATCCTAGCCGTGGGGGGGGGGGGGGGGTAACTTTGAAAATTAATGTTTTGTGGTCGGATCATAATAGGGATAATGACACTGTAGGGATGATGCAGTGGTTACTCATGTTGGTTAATACCAAGTCCAAGATATTTGATTGCAATTTTTTTCCAGTATTTTCCCTATAGTAGAAAGTACTGAGCTAGGACAGTACTGAGAAACAGTAGTTGGCTTTGATAATTTTGCAACAGGAGTAACAACTGTTGTTTTCCATAACTGAGGCGTTATCTTATTAGTTAAGTGGAGGTTGTATATGCGAGTGAGAAAATGGGAGTTGAAGTCCTTGCAAAGGTAAATAAATCAAGGGACTAGGTTATCTGGGCCTTGGTGAGTGTCAATTTGCATCTGGTCTAATTGTGTTTCAGTTTCTTTGGTTCCAATCTTTTTGTAGTGGAATGTAAAGGGAGAGGTAGCTGTGGGGTAGTAGGTTTGTGTTGCTGATGTGTGGTAGGGTGGTGAAATAACTGAGAAAGTCATTGCATGAGAGTTTGTATGTGGTGGTGTTAGAGGGGTTCAGAGGAGTGGAGTTGTCTTGCATTTTATAACTGGTTAACATGTCGATTTCCCTGCAGAAACATTTAGGTTTAGTTATACAAAAAAAAAGATTTATTTATTTATTTTTTTGTAGTGGTTGTTTTTGTGCCTGCAGCTGAATTGCTTAGCTAGGTTGTATAATGAGGCATATTTGGCTCAGGAATCTGTGGAGGTGTTGTATTTCCAACTGTGCTGTGCTTCATCATGTAATTTCAGGAGGTGTTTAAGTTCAGTAGATAGTCATATTTATGAGGTCAAAGCAGCCTTTGTAATACAGAAAATAATTTGTTTTGCAAGTGCAGTAAGGTACTGATAAAGTAGTTTGGTGATTCACTGATGTCCTTCATGGCAAGAAAGTAAGACCAATCAAGGGATCCGTGATAGTCTTAATAGTTTTGGGTCTGAAGGTGATAAGTTTAGGTTTATATACTTTATATTTTAACATTAGATTATGTACTGAGAAAGTTATGGGACAGTGATCAATGAAGGAGGGTGCATGTATGGTGAGGTTGGATATCATTGTAGAATTTTTAGTTATATAATTAAGACTGAAGTCTGCAAGATTGATTAGGATAGAGATTTTGGGAGCTTTGGCATATGTTTGTTGGATGAGGGTATTGAATTTTGGTACTGAGGCTGGTGGAGGTAGGTAAGCCACTGGCTATAACAAGGG
The DNA here is from genome assembly GCF_019279795.1 of Protopterus annectens. Lineage (NCBI taxonomy): Eukaryota > Metazoa > Chordata > Ceratodontiformes > Protopteridae > Protopterus > Protopterus annectens. The sequence continues at coordinate 16,742,874 of NC_056735.1, forward strand.
GATTTTGGTTATTTGTTTGAAATTTCAAAAGGATCCCATCAGGATCCGATTCTGAGTTGTTGTTAGCTTGTCTAATGATTGTGGGACTATGGTTGTCTTTGAAGACCTGTTTTTTTGCCAGGTCTATAATCTTTTATGTATGAACAGTTTGGTATGAGCTGCTACAGACTAGGGGTGTCAGGTTTCAGCCACCTTTCTGTAATAGCTATAACGTTAAGATTTTGCTGTATGATAATGGCATTCATTTGATCAATTTTGTTCTTGATACTGTGGGTGTTAAAGAGGGAGTAGTTGATAAGATGCAGTTTATTGGTTTGAGTTGAGGCATTATTGTTAAGTGGTTCTGGATTGGACTCAATGTTGTCTCTTAGCAGAAGTATAAAGACAAAAAGACTGAATCTGAGTAGTGTTTTTAGAAAGTATAGTTTTAGGTTTAAATGAAAGTTATGTGCTTACCATAATGTTAAAAACATATTTTCTGGTCTTCATCTGGTTTAAACTTTTAGGTTGTCAGATCCGACCAGTTCCAACATTGCCACCTCAAAGTTTTTTCAGATCCAGAGGAGTGACTTCTCTCCTACCCACACTTCCCTATATTCCATCTTACTTGCTGAGATCAAGTTTGCTCCCCACTTTGTGATATATCAGAAGCATGCTATAAGAAGAACCATCCTAAGAATGAACCCCTAAGTTAGATTATCACAAGCTATTGAGGAATAGTGAGTACTGTCTCACATGACTGTGGACAGACAGAGAATAAAAGTCCACCGAATCAACTTAAAGTCATAGGTGACAATTTCAAAAGGGGTAGGAGGGAGTTTGAACCAAATGACAATCAGAAAATCTGGATCTAACATTATGGTAAGTACATAACTTTTGTACCCAATGTTGTCTATTTTTATCGGTTTCAAACACATGAGAGAGAATCCCATGCTGTCAGACTGGATGGTATCAAGGAATGACATTCCTGAGTATGGCGGCACCAAAGGAGGAACAGGATCTGGACTGAGTGTCTCGCTTATAGTGGGGTACAAAGGTATGTACCACAGCTCCAGTGGCCGATGCTTTAGTTTACCCAGTAAGGTTAAATTCTACTCATTATAGACAAAGAGGATACAATCTGACAAAGTAACCATTCTAACCAACTTCCCCAACTTTGGTTTAGAAAATAAAATGAAAAATTGTCATCTCTTCTGAATTATTTTGTTCTGTGGATGTAGAATCTGAGCTTCCTGTGGACATTTAACATATGCAGCAAGTATTCTCCTTTGTTTGAATATCTGGGTAAAAACACAGGGAAATTTATACATTGATTGAGATTAACTTCAGATGCTGCCTTAGGACTAAAGGATGCGTTAGTTCTAAGGGAAACTATCTTTTGACCACCTTGCTGATTCCTGGAAAAGGTCCTTTAAGGAGTCGAAAAATGTACACCAACAGCAGACAGAGCCTTCCTATCTTTCTTACACCTAGAGAGTGTGTCTTTACCCTTGGGGCCAAATAACTAACTTCCATCAAAAACAGCTTTGACGAAGAATGACATAAAATGCTCTGCAAAATCACAGAGGTGCATCCAGGCATGCCTCCTAATGTAAATATTTAAACCTCTTGCTCTTGAGGCTCCTTCAGCTGTATGGGAAATGAACCTCATAGATGAATTCAAAATAGACTGAAGGGTGGTTAACTCTGAAGCAACACAAGACTCTTGAGAGCTCCTTCATCGATACCTCAGCAATCTGGTTAAGTGTGCCAAGTAGTTCAGGGACCTTAGTACAAACATTGCTGATGGATACACTAGCTTCCCACATCTGTCTATCACCCTAGACTTACTGTTAGGGGGATTGACACACTGTTAGTCGGGTTCTTTTTTGGTGGCTTCTGCCGCCACCACAACCATAGCATCTACTGGTACTCCTTTGTTCCAGAATTTCCTTCCTTTAGGTGGTGCAAGGATCCTATCTGGTCTCTTCAGGATTGATTCTACAGAATCTGGTTCCTTCCACGCCTGCTGAGAGATCAAATCAATGAGCTTATCAGAGGGCGGAGTTACCCGGGAGGTAGATGGGCCAGCAACAAAAGCCTCCAGAAATACAGATTCCTCTTGAGAAGGGTTGGAGGAGGGCCAACCAGCCCGTTGTTACAGGATTTCCAAAATGTCTCCAAAGGAGATGTCGTCAAGTGTTGATCTTAGGGACCATTCGCCTTCATCAAAATCCGTATCTTCTGTGACTGACTCCTGGGGGATGTCCAAGTGCCTCCCTCTTGTACTTTCTCTTCCTAGGGACTTCTTCAGTGGGGGTGCTCTGGAGAAGTTTCAGAAAAGATAATTATGTCTGTGGGAGTCATCTGGAGACTTTGGGCTGGCTGCCCCTGTTATTAGAATGATGAGGCTCACGACACAGACATCTGAGAACAAGAAGGAAGGTCAGGGGAGGAGGCATTGATCTCTAGACAAGAAAACTCTTTATACCACCTAGAAGACAGAACACTCTGGGGAGAAAGAAACCACCAAAACCGAGAAGGCAAACTTATGGGCCAACCCTTCCCTCCAACCTGAAGACACCACCCCAGGGGCAAGAGTTGGAGCCAAGCAATTGAATGTTGTGACTCTGAGGGGGAGAGATGGCTCTGATAACTTCAGAGTCAGCTCTAACCTTCAGATCTGACAATGAAGTTTGGCTACGAGACCCCTCCAACTCCAACATGCTCGGAGACAGTATGCTCAGAGAAGACTTCAGATCCGAATATAAGGGTATCTTCAGATCCAAACCAGAAGGCATCCAGATACTAGGGGATCTGAGGGCGCCGAAACCAAAGGATGGATCAGAGTAGGAGCAAAAAGACATGGGGGTCATAATAGTCAAGGCCTCCAGACCCATTGGTGTAGGGGCCTGGAGAACTCCTATCTGAATTTGTGTCAAAAGAAACCTTATCATTCTATCCATGTCACTTCTGTGAGACTTCTGGAGGAATGGGAAGAGGCGATGGAGGGAGAATGACATCTTTCTAGAAATGACTAAGGGAGCTGAGATGGGACTGGATCCAGAGATGATGAATATCTGGTCCTGGGAAGTTGTTTCAACGCAGAGGGAGTAGGATCTGAAAGAAATGGACCTGATGTCTGACGTCCTAGGATCCGATGACTTGTGGTGCGTCAGATCCAAAGATTATTTACTTTTTTTTTTTTTTTTTTGGCTCAGAGGTCGGATCCAAAGAAGAGTGCAAAGAACCAGCCTGATTAGAAGACCTTTTTCTTGCCTCCTTTTTGTCTGACCTGGAGTGCTGAACTCCAGAAAGAGATTCTGAGAAGGCCAATGGAATGAGGCCTTTAAGAATCAATTTGTTTTTCTGATCCACAAGGGCTCTTGAATTAAACAATTTACATATAGGACAGTCAGCCTGTAAATGCTCAGATCCTAAGCAATACACACACACAATGCATGGGTGTCAGATAGGGGAATCTTGTGCCCACATATATTACACTTCTTCAAACCCGAAAGTTTAAATGCCATGACCCCTCTAGCAATAATACAGCAACTAGAACTAACAAAAATGATACACTAAAGGAGAGAAGACTTTTTTTTTTAACAATAGCAATATAGAAAAAAAAAGTTAGAAAGACTACCAACAATGGCAGTGGAAAGGATACCGCTGCTAAGCAGCAAAGGAAAATATCCCAACAATGGTAACTATTAGAAATGATCAAGAAAAAATAAGAATAAATGGTAAAGGGAGGAAAAACTTTAGAAAGAAATTAAATAAAGAAAAAACATTTTTGAAACAGAAATTATGCTTGAGAGCTGTAGCTACCACATTTGTGCCCAATGGTGGCAAATGAGATCTGGAGGAGGAGGGGAATTATAGCATTATGGGTAAGGGAAAAGCTTGAGAGGTTATGGCTTCCACAAGCTGTAGAACAGTGGCCGAGTTGGATCCTAGAATTGGATCTGAAACCATATGTTGAGGAATGAGTGAAAATTGACATCAGATCTTAATTTATACCAAGCCTCTCCAGCTCCCTTTCTGGCAAACTAGCTGACTGCAGGCCCTAAACCCCCCATACTTATCTGTACAAACAAAAATTCCTCATAGAAACATCTGTCCATAAGGACCAGCTCTGCAGTCTACAGTTATACCTCACATAATATCGATCAGTAGCCTCTCCCATCCCTGGTAAACAGACTGTTATTTACTTATTTACCAGGAATACTTGCTGTTTTAATCATCACATGGACTCATGCACAGCTAGCAATGCTTCGCTCAGTCTCTCTCCACTCACCCTATCCTACATCCAAATTCCCACTAGCATCACTACATCCAAATTGTAAATCTAAAAACTTCACTCCCTAACCCATCATCCAATCCTCACTCCCAAATTTCAGCCACTATCATAATTAACTCACCCACCCCCTTTGCCAGAACTCCTTCCAGCTCAATACAACTAATTTGGTGCTGCCAAACAGAATACACTCAACTTCTAAAACTCATCTACATCTATTTTCCACAGCTCTTTACTACCTTCTTCCCCTGCCTTCGACCCTAAAATGCTTCTTACACCTTTACTCTTACTCCCTCTACTTACATAATTACATTATTACAGCACACTATTCTTAGGGGGAAAACTTGACTAGGCTTAGAAAGGACCCTGGTTCATTCTTATAGTAATCTGTGAATCTACGAATTAACTAACATTACATCTTCATCCTTTACTACTTGACCTACCTCACCTAGGCTCTCAGTCTGTAACTCAAACCACAAACCTATGCCACTATCTTATCACCTCACGCGTAATCAATTTATTCCCTATACAACTACTAAAACCTAAATACTTCGTCCACAACTCCCTATTCTCCAAACTATGCATAGAAAACAAGTGGGTGGCTCTACCATAGTCTCTCGATCTCCCACCTACTAAACCTATGTAGTGATATCTGTCTAAATCTCAGCCCCCAAACACCAGCCACCTAGCCCCTTTAATGCTCCCCACAAGCGTGCTGCATCAAAATTAAAACTATATCCCATCAAACTCAAAAGTATTCTAAATAAAATACCTGAGCAACATGACTGGATAACCCCTCCACTCCACAGACATCTTAGCTATTACAGAAGCTTGGCTCAAACACCACATAAAACATGAAGAAATATTTCCTCCCAGCTATAATCTACTCAGAATAGATAAAAAAAAAAAAAAAAAAAGGCAAGCTGCACTGCCATAACATACAAGAAACACCTTGTCTCTTCATATCTTAACACTTACTCTTCCACAAATCAATAATGCATAACTGCTTGCCCCTTCACTTAAAATTAACAGACATAGAAGGCTATGCATAACAGCAATCTACATTCCCCCAGCTAATAACACTGACATCATATATGTACTGCTACACAATTCATATACAACAAGAAACAATAATACTTGGAGCCTTAAATACAAACTGGTAGGAAATCCATGCCAACAACCCTAATAAAAGTATATCTGTTCGGTTTCAAACAGCTCATTTCTACTCCAACCAGATACAACAAAACCAGCAACAAGAATTTTACTTACAGCCTGGTTTAGATAAAAATCCTTTCCTCTGGCAAATTCCAAAACACTCTAAATGACCATCTGCCCACATACACAATCAGGCAACCATGCTCCCTAAGTACACAACACCATTTCAGCCAAATTCAATCTCTTCTCCTACCAAAAAGGTACTTTCATCACCAGATTAAAATTAATAAAATGGCACTCCCTAACCCTCAGCTTAACACAACGTTAAGCATCTTAGATGCTCACACTCTACTCCACACAAAAAAGAACCTTGGCTAACTACAGAAACAAAGCAACTAATGAAAAACAAAGACAGGGAAGGTCTGGAAAACTACAAATACTCTAGCAAACCAACAGTATTAATAACACATTAGAAACCCAACCAAACAAAATAAAAGATGACAAAAAATAATTTCATAACAACTCCCAAATCAGCAATCAGACTAACCACAAACTATTCTGGAGCTCAACAAATTAGTCCAACCTTATCAAACCACTCAATCCTTCCCTACAGTCTCCAGTAGCAATGATAATATTGCTTCACAATTCAACTCTTAATTCATATAGACCACTGCTTCCCTCCTACAGAGCTCCACTACCTCTACTTATTCTACTCTTCCCACTTTAACTACCCCAGCCAACTCCACTCACAAAACTAACCATCTCCCATACATTCCCCCCCCCCCATTCCTACTTCTATCATCAGAAAGCACCTTCTCAAACTAATAGCAATTACAGCTCTACCAGATAACCTCCTCACAGACTACATTAAAATTGCATAACCTATGTCAACAGTAATTAACTGCTCCAGCCAAGAAAGTTATGTTCCATCTCTATGGGGAAAAATCATGTATATCTCTATTCACAAAGGTGACCCCTCCTTTGAAGTCTCTAATTTCTGACCTACAGCCATCCTATTCAACATATCCAAAGTACTAGAGAAATACATCCATTCTCAGCTATCCACCTACAGCACTACCAAAAAAATATATATTTCCGTCCAAACCACAGCACCACTACAGCTCTCCTAAACTTTACCACCAATATAAATCAACAGAAAATAACAGTAACCTAGTTTCTGCAGTTTTCCTTGACCACTCAAAGGCTTCCAATGCCATCTCCTACCAAAAACTACTACAAAACTTCTCTTCCCTAGACCTAACTCATCACTCTCCTGGTTTAACAGTTACCTCAACAACAAACTTCAAGCAGTGAAGTGCCAAAATAACACTTCTTTTATTTCTTGTTCACAATGGTGTGCCCTAGGGATCTATCCTAGGTACTATGTTATTCAATATATTCCTCAATTACCTCCCTACAGCTAGAAAACATGCAACCCTAATCCAGTACGCAGATGACTCCATGCTTATCTGCTTGGCAAACACCTTAACTAAACTCCAACAGCTCACACAAAACTCCCTTCCAGCCATAGAGGCATGGATCTCCAATTCTCAGCTATTAACAAAATGCCAAAAAAAACCCCCACTAAATTAATGCTATGCACCCAAAAGAAAATGTATAAATCACACACCTCCATTCAACATTACTTCCACAGACCAAACTCCTATAGAACCTGCACCACACACCAAACTGCTAGAAGTTACCACAGGTAATGCCTTTAAATTCAACCACCACATCAAGCAGGGCATAATCAAAATATACAAAAAAAAAATGATATACCCTATACTCTTATTAAGCCTTTCCTAACTAGGCCAGAATAAGCACTGCCTAAACACGTCTGATATTCACAACCCTCTACACAGCCCCTGTGTTGGTTAACCTGCAATCTACATAATTTAAACTGCTTGAAAAATGTTATAACAAAGTAGCCCACTTTGCTTCATGTATGTCCTACTGTTTCCAACACTGCTCTGCACTAACGTCACTACACTGGACAGATCTAACCCACTACCTCACTTTCTCACAGCTAACCATCACACATGCCCTCATCTACCATCCTGATAGATGACCCCCATTAAGCAAATCAAATCGAATCCTACCAACCACGATGCCCACTTCATTCCACATAAATAAACTCTTTCGACTCCTTAGTAAATCTAGTAACACTGCTGGCAACTCAATATACTTTTCTCACATTACTAAACTATGGAACTCCATCCCACTCCCCCTAAAACAAGATAACAACTCTACATCCTTGAAAACATTTCTAAAACATCTGACTGATGCATGGGTGTGCTGATCCTCCTCTCCAGGCTAATCTACACCAACATGCATCATATACTCTCACTAGTCTTCTCCTCCTCTCCACTTTCTCAGCTCTCTACAACACGTCTCCCTTAATTATGCCTACATTCTTCATTCTTAGACTTCTCGTATCTTCTACCGGTTTTCCACACCCTTTCTCCCTCAACCTGTTCTCTTCACATCTAAATAATCTTAACACTATCCCTGTACTTCCTGCCTTTCCTATATACCTCTCTTTTTCAGACTTGCACATCTTTTTCACAGAATGTCTCCTACCCTACTAAACTACCTCTGTTTCATAACTTGAGTTTCTTCCTAACATTACTGTAGGCATTTGCTATAACCATACTGTTCAACACATAATGAGATATGCAATCAACTTAACAACTTTATTTATTCTGCACTGCTGTTGTGTCTTACAAAGCACTGTAAATCTGCCACCTGTGTATACAATGGGCATCTTTTTTGCTACTCTGTATATTCACTGCAAGAATATCAAAGTTGTTTTTTAAACTGTAAACTATTTTGTAATTTCTGTAACTTTAATATATTTATGTAGAGCTTTTCTCTCTAGACCTCTGCTGAAAAAGGGTTCAGTCCCAGCTGGATTTTCTGGGTAAACAAAGATAAATTAGTAAATAAATAAACCTGGAATTGTATACAGGCAACTGATACAGATAGTGCAAACATAGTGTATATAGTCTATGTGCAGAGAGTTTTGAGGTGAGAGAAATGTAGTAACAGAGCTAGCATGTGTGCAGCAGCTGGGTGGGAGGGTTATCATAAGATATGGATCAATGTGGATATAGTTGAATGTCTCTAATGAAAGGGTGTAGGAAAGAGAGATTAATATTAAGATAAAGTGGCAACATTTGTTGACTGATATTATTTCTTACAGGCAATAAATCTGCTCTAAGGATTTATAAGCTGTGAGTCTTGAAACAGACCTCTCCACATTTTGAGTTTTTCCCAAAAATAGAACAAATAAGGAAAAATGCATCTTTGAAGCTAAAGTAATTTCAACTTTTTTCTAAATTGATATACTAGTTTGTCAGTTATCGTCAAGCAAGAAGACAATGTTAAACTGTAAAGTATCTCAGACATAGAAAAAAAACACAAGCATTGTATGGGCAAAACCAGAGGCATCAGGAAATCTGATCAGCAGGTTATTGTGATAATTCTGAAGACAGTAAGTGCAATTTCCTGAACTGAGAAAATTTAAGCATAATTACAGAAAAATACATACTAAGGCCGAATTTGCTGTAACTTGGAGAATTCCCTTTTCTCTTAAGAACAATGTTCTCAAGAGTCAGTAGAAGCTGAATGTGGATGGGAGGTGAAAATACATTTAATGTTTAACAGTGACTAACAGTTCACTGTAATGTTCTACGAATTACATTTTAAAGTTTTAGTTTCAGTACTGACACTACTAAAATCTCAAACTTCTGAAAGGGTTCCCTGATTTACTATTTCTCTCTCTCTCACATATGACTGTACTTCCTTTTGCTATGACAAATATAAAACACTGTTGGGCACCCTAGGCTGCTATCAACTATGACTGCTGCTAAGTATTGTAATAATCTCTCTAAGCAGAAAAGAGGTGAAGCTATGACTCTTCAATGAGCCTACACATTCACAGGACAATGTGAACTGCATGTCTGTATAGAAACAGGGTAGGTTTTAGTAAGACACTGCAGAGACTCTTAGCTTAACCAAATGTCATCTTACATTAGTCTTCTAAAACTGCTTGGGATTTTGCCTAGTTACTATAAAAGTGCAGCAGGAGTCATTCCCTCAGGATAGATAAATAGGGCAGTTGTAAGACATCTTCCCAACCTCCGTACATTTGAGTGAGTTAGAGTCAGAGTCAGTCTGCTGTATCACTGTAGCAAACTTCCTACCATACACCTACTTACAGGACCTGGAGTACACTTCTTTATATTGTAGCTTTATAAAATGTATGTTCGTTAGATTGTAGCTTTATAAAATGTATGTTACCATCTGACTATACAGTTAACTGCTACACTACATTTAACTGTGAGATATATTTCTCCCTGTAGAAGATGGAGTAAGGTAACTATGAGGTAAGTGACTGAAGTTACATTAATCTTTAGCGGAAGAGCCTCTGACTACACAGGTTCTATGACTCCAAAGTGAAAAGAAGCCCTGTTATAATACTCCAAGTGTCTCTCCCTAAAAGAGCTAATGTTGTACTGAGTATATGAAACAACTGTATGCCCATGTGAGCTGTTTTCTACACATGGTAGAAACTCAGGCGTTTATATTATATGATCGAACAGTGAAATGTTCGAACATGTAATAATCGACCCCAAAATATCGAGACATTGTAATGTTGAATGGCAACCCCCCCCCCACCAAAAACATTAAAATGCTCTAAGCTGGGGAAGCAAGCCTCCCCTGCACCCCCACACCCTCCGCTACTTAAATATACTAATTCCGAGATCGCACTACAGTACAGACAATGGAAAACTTCCATGTCTGCAATGTATGGAGATCTCCATTAAACCGTTCGACATTCTGACGGTTCGATTACGTGTTTCAACATTTCACTGTTCGATCACGTAATAGACTCAAAACTCAGACTGCATCTGTTTTCCCAGTTCCATAGAACACTCTTCAGTCCTTAGAAGTACTAAGAAACTACAATAAAGTTAAAATGCAGAAATTTATATGTACACTGCCTAACCTTACAATGTTGTTCCTTAACATTCCATGTGGTTTCAGAGAACTGCCCCAGTGAGTATAGGTTCACAGGTAGGTACTAGGCTATCGGCCCTAGGGCCTATACAAGCCTAGCCAAAAAGATACCCTGGCTTTCGCCACCCAAGAAAAATTATTTTCCTGTGCCCCTGTCGAGAAGAGCCACAGAGGTGATCCCCGGGGTGAATTTCCTATTTCCCATCCAATCATCAACATTTTTCTTGATGAGTGCTAATAAGGAACTTTGTTTGATATAGATAGGTAGTTTGTTCCAGAGTAAGGGAAGTCTCTGGGACAGGAATCTATCCCTCCAGCATGTTCTGTTTATTGTGGCGACAAGAATTAGGTTCCTAGAGCATGAAGGTTGGAGGGATTGGGATTTCTTTAAGTGGAGCATGTCCAACGGCTCTGGGTTTGACATAGCTTTGTATGTTAGGCATAGATCGCCTCTGAGTAGGTGATATGCAACGGAGTAAAGCTGGAGTTTTTTTGAAATGGTCTGTGTAGGGCATCTGTTTGAGGCCAGTAATCCTCTTTGTGAGGTATTTCTGCGGCCTTTCCAGTTGTTGTAAATGTCTTGTGAGGTACATACCAAAAGGAGCGTTGTACTCTATACTGGGTCTAATGAGTGACAAGTAGAGGGGAACAAGGACCTCTTTTTTTCCTGGACGAGAAACCTTTTGTGATGAGGTGTGCCACGTAGAAGGATTTCCTGACTACTGTGGGGAGAGACTACTGTCCAACTGTGTCCCAAGGTCTCATCACACTTTCGGTGTTAAGTAGACTGCCACCTATGTGGTAGCTCATGAGTACAGAGGTTTTTACCAAAGGGGATGACAATGCACTTTTTGGCATTGAGCTTGAGGTCATGGCTTTGACACCAGGCATCTGTCTCAGTGAGGCCCTTTTGTAGGATGTCCACATCGTTAGAAGTTTCAACTATGGCTCCTAGTTTGCAGTCATCTGCTAACTTCGTTAGCCAAAGACCTTGTATGTTAGCCTGTACTTCAGAAAAGTAGATACCAAACAGGAGAGGACGCAGGACTGAACCTGTGGTACTCCACTTGCCACTGGTCTGAAATCAGATTTGGAGTCTGCTACTTTCACAGTGTGGGTTCTATCAGTGAGCCAGTTGGCAACCTGTCTTGTGACATAGGGATTTATACCTAGTTTAGTGAGTTTATCTAGAATTCCAGAGTGGGGGATGGTGTTAAAAGCCCTGGCAAGCTCTAGATAGGCTGTGTGAACCACCTTACCCTCATCTACGGCTTTGGTGACTGCTTCAGAGAAGTCAATCAGGGTTTAGGAGACATGATCTGCCTTTTACAAACCCGAACTGGGTGGGGTCCAGAGTTTGGAGATTACAAATGTCATTGTTTATAAGTTCCATGATGATATGTTCCATGGCCTTGCAGACCAGGTTCGTTAGGCTAATGGAGCGGTAGTTCCCAGGGTCCGTGGTGGCTCCCCCTTTGTGCAGTGGGATAACCATCGCTGTGTGCCATTCAGTGGGCACAACACCTGAGGTGAGGTTATGATTGAACATGGCGCTTAGGTGGGGTGCCAGTTCATTCTGTAGTTCATGTAGAATGCAGCCTGGGATGTTGTCAGGTCCCATGGATGTTGTGTTCTTGGATTTGGTGAGTGTGGTTTTTACCTGTGCAGCCGTGATTACAGGCACTTTGCATTCTTCCAGTATAGAGATGGGCCCTTTAGGGGGTGAGGGAGGGTAAAGTTAGCACTAAACCTATCTGCCAGGATGTTGGCAATATCAGTTGGTTCTGTATATTTAGTGTCATTTTGCTGTAATTCAGAGCAGATCTGAGTGTTGCCATTGAGATTCTTGACATAGCTATACAATGCTTTGTAGTTGTCTTTAGCATCAGTGGCGATTTTTTCATAACTAGCTTTGGAGGATTTTATGAGGGATCTCAGCTTCTTACTAAAGCTGACCAGGGAGTTCTTCCAGTCATGGGAATTTTACTCTTTTTTTTTTTTTTTTTTTGCAACAGTTTCTTTCTTCTGTTGTAGAGTTTGTTTATGGCAGGGGACCACCAGATTGGCTTCCTTTTTTTGGGAGGATAGCATCTTGGTTCTGTTAGGGATAATACGATCCATGCACTCGTGTAAGTGCTTATAAAGTGCATTTGTGTAGGATTCAGCAGTCGTACCTCTATTGTCTGTCTGAATGGGTGTCAAAGTTTGCCACTTCTGTCTTAAGAAGCGTGAAGTTGTCTTTGGAGAAATTTTTTACGGTGGTTTCCTTAATGGGGGGTGGGGGCGGAGATTACCTTGTGGTTGGATCTGACCAATGAGGAACTGACCTCTGGTGTGGAACACCCCCATGTTGATAATGACCAGTTCTAGGATTTTGCTGCCCCTGGTGGGGGTGTGGATAAGCTGATCCAAGGCGCTGGAATTTATGAATTCCAGAAAATGTTGAGCAAGAGTTGGTACAGGAGTAGTTTTCCCGGTTAATGGTGGGGTAGTTGAAATCGCCCATTATTAGGGTGTTGGGTTGTACCCTAATATTTTCTAGTGCATCAAGAAATGAGGAGTGGGAATCCTGGGGCATGGTGGGGGATCTGTAACAAGTTACAATTTGGATTGCGGTCTTCCCCAGAGTTAGCTGCACTTGGATAATCTCGGATGCATTATGCTGAGCAACTAGCCTGGAGGTGTGGATATCCTGAATGAATATGGACACGCCTCCACCTTTAGTGTTTCGGTCCAAGTTAGGTGGCCTTAAGGTGTGGTATGAATTATAGCCTGGTAATGCAGGGGTGCTCTATGGAGCTTTGAACCAGGTCTCTGTCACTGCACAGATGTCGATGTTCTCCATTTTAAGGAGTGCCTCGAGTGAATGCATTTTGAGGTTTAGACTGCTAGCACTGAGTAGCATTACCCTCAGATTTTGCTTGCTTGTTCCTGTTATGGTGGTGAATTTGTCATTTGAACCTTGCCTAAAAAAGGCACTATAGGGGTGGCAAGAGCCTTAGCCAGCATCCGGAATCCCAAGGGCAACAGGTGCAGGCCATCTCTGGCAAAGCATAGTGGTCTGTCGATCATGTCATTCCAGGCAGACAGATACTGAACCCCCTTAGAATGACACCAGAAGCTTAGCCAATTGTTGAAGTCAATCATTTTGTCCTTATACTGTGGTATCATTCTGGGTGATGGAAAGGATGCTACTTAGAGCTTACGTAATAAAGAAGATATTCTGGTGAAGTGCTGGTGGATGTGTGTTTCATTTTATTTTTGATTACTGGTGTTTTTTTATCTAGGGTCATATCTGCCTGGGCTACAAGATTGGAGAGCTCCTCCATATCTCTTTTCAAGTAGTCCAGGGAGGTACGTCTCAGGTCATTCACACCAACATGGACAATGACATATTCATATTTGTACTTGTTGTGGAGTGACCTGAGTGCATGCATTATGTGGCGGATCCTGGCACCAGACAGGCAGCTGACAGTAACTTTCTTCTTGTTTAGCATGGTGAGTGGAACATCAGTGTGCCTGACTATAGAGTCACCTATGACTAAAGTGTTGGGTACGTTGTTATGCTATGCCTTATGGGCTGTGGGTGAGTGGCACACTGAGTTTATTTATTTATTTATTTATTTTACATTTGTTAACCGGGCTGGTCTAGCTGGATACATATCCGTTTTCAGTAGAGGCCCGAGGAGAAAAGCTCCAATACAAAATGGAAGTACATGTTTAAATTACAAAATTCAAAGTATAGTTACTACAAAGAGAATATAGATTACATATGCAGGAATGAAAAATTACATAGATGTTATATAAGACAAGGACAGACAGGAGGTTATACACAAAACATTGATTTTGTTATATTACTGGAAAATAGACTGAAATCGGAGAATCTTCCTAAATTGTTATAAGGAAAGAGAGATTTTAGAGATCTGCAATTAGGGAAATGGGCTAGGGATATGGGACTAGAAGGTATGAGATATGTAGTTAGTCAGGTTCACGACATGGGCATATCCATTGTGTGGAGAGATATTCTTTAAGGTTAAATTTGAACTGATTGAGCCAAGTAGTAAGTCTAAGGTTGTTTGGCAGGGAGTTCCACTGCTTGCCAATGGAATTGGCGTAGAGGGCATCCCCACCTAAGTTTTTTGCTTTAATAGTTAGGATCTGGATGCTGTTTGATGATCGGAGACTGTTGAGGTTAGTATATGGAGTCAGAATTCTGCACAGTGAGGGAGTTCTATCAGGATGGTTGATTATTTTATAAGCTTGAGTTGGCTAAGTTTGAGGAGATTTGGCAGTTCCAACCATCCAAGTTTCCTCAGGTTAAGGCAATGATGGGTTCGATAAGGGGAACCTGTAATAAATCTGGCAATGTGGTTGTAGGCAAGAGAGAGCATGTTAAGTTCACGTTTATTGAGAAAAGAGAGGATCGGGGAAGCATAGAGGAGGGAAGAGAGGAGATGGGTACGGGCAATAGTTAATTTGGTAGTGGGAGTTAGGAAGTTTTTAATTCTGTACATAGATCCTAGTTTTTTGTTAACAGACTTTACTGTTTGGGTAATGTGTATGTCGAATTTGAGCTTATGATCAATAGTAACACCTAGCAGTTTGGTACTGGTGACAGGGGTTATGAGGGTCCCATTATTGGATTTAATATGGAAGGTTATGTTGTTAGTGTTTGGGAGTTCTTTACCTAGAGGTGAGAAGGCGTTGAGAAGAAAAGTAATAGTTTCGTTTTAGCTGGGTTAAGTAGGAGTTTTAAGTCAGTGAACCATTTTTCAACTAGTGAAAAACAATGTTTGGAGATTCGAGAGGGAGACGTCGGAGCAGATTAAGGTGGAGTCGTCGGCATATTGGATGCAGGTGGATTTAGGGATGACTGATTGAAGGTCATTTATGAAGATGGAAAACAGAAGTGGGCCCAGTATCGAGCCCTGAGGAACACCTATGGTATTAGGGAGCAGTCCTGATATTCTGTTTTGCCACAGGACAGCTTGTTGCCTACCAGTGAAGTAGGCATTGAACCAGTTTAGTGCTGGAGTGTCCAGACGTAGGGTTTCAAGGATGTTAAGAAGGAATTGATGATTGACCATATCGAATGCTTTTGATAGGTCCAGAAAGAGGGCAGAGGATATGAGTTTGTTATTACGATTGTTGTTGATTGAGTCAACAAAGGAAAGGAGGGCAGTAGTTGTACTATGGTGTGGGCGAAAACTGTGCTGGGCATTGGACAAGAGATGATTAGAGGTCAGATAGTGAAGAAGTTGTTTGTGGATGCATCTTTCCATGATTTTCGCTATCGGGACAGGATGGTTATTGGTCTATAATTTGGCGTTTCCAGGAGGTACCTCCTTTGTGAAGCGGAATGATATAAGAAGTCTTCCAAATGGAGGGAATGTTCATCTCAGTTATAGTTCTATTGATAAGGATTGATATGGGGTAGGCTATTTCATCAGACGCAATTTGTAAGAATTCCGCAGGAAGGTGGTCAGCCGCTAGGGTGGTTGGTTTGAGTTTTTTTAAGAGGGAGCGTACATAGGAGGAAGAGACTGGCTTTAAATTGAAGGGGGTAGGGGTGTCAAGATGCAGTTTCGCAGCAGGTGGGGAAGTGGAGGTAAGTTGACTGGCTAGGGTTTGGATAGTCTCAGTGAAGAAGGAGTTAAAGGTGTTGGCTACTTCTTCTTGGCCTTAATTTTCCATAATCCATTTTCCATAATGTTATTTTTATTATTAATTGAATATGTGTCAAGGGTATCATATACTAAGTATTTTTTATATAATTAATAATAAACTTTGAACACTGCATTTTATAGTTTACAACATTTTATAACATTTTATAGTTTTTAAGCATATTTTAATGAAATCATGTACATACTGCAAATATAATGAAGTTTTATTGAATTTATTTAATTAGTTAATTAATGTATTAATTGATAGATTTGGCGCCAAAAGTAGTATAAGAGAAGAAGTATTCTTGTTTATTGTAGGTTCTGAGGAAGTCTGTCATGCACAGATGAAAGCGCTAAACCTGTGTTGTCAATTCATTCATTTAATTTGCACTGTTGTACAGAAAGCTGTTGTGCCTTGGTGAATAAAAGTCTTTTGCAAAACCTTTTGCAAATAGTGTTTGCAATAGTGTTTCGACCGTCAGTACGGTAGAGGAATAATAACAGTATCACTAATAGTATCACCGTGTGGATTGTGCCCTGTTCGAGCTAGGAGCAGCAGAGATCGGTCTTCATACCTTGGTGGTTCACTTTATATTTACTTCTGTCCCTGAAAGATGCCCCCCACCCTATCAGGGAAGCGTCCGTGGTCACCGTAACTGTAGGCGTGGGTAGCACAAATGGTCTCCCCTTGGAAAGGTTGCACGTTTGAAGCCACCAGTTTAGATGTGTTTTGCATGTTTTCGTTATAAGAATCTCGTGTGTTAGAGGTAGTTGTTGGAACGACCATTGTGCAAACAGTAGCCATTGTAGGACTCTCATGTGCAGCCTTCCCAAGGATATTGCAATAAGAGAGGCTGACATGAGTCCCAAAACCTTCAGTACCAGTTTTGCTGGAGATTTCCTTGACAAAAGTAGAAGACGTATGTGAGTCTGAAGTGATAGTATCCATTCTGGAGGAAGTCTTAGAATTAACTGACGTGTGTTTAATTCTGCTCCTATGAACAAGATACTTTGTGATGGCTGAAGTAAGGATTTTCCGAAGTTTACGGAAATTCCTAGGTGAACACACAGTTGAAGAGTATAGTCTCTGGCCTGTAATAGTTGACGCTGGGTGGTGGCAGAAAGGAGCCAGTCGTCCAGATACGGAAACACCTGGAATCCTTGGCGTCTCAAGTGAGACGCTACCACTGCCATGCATTTGGTGAAGACCCTGGGGGCTGAGGTCAGACCAAAGGGCAGGGCTCGAAATTGAAAGTGACTGGCCCCCAGCCGGAAGCGCAAATGATCTCTGGATGCCCTGGCCATTTTGATGTGGTAGTATGCATCCTCTAGATCTACTGAGCACATCCAGTCGTCCTTCTGTAAGAATGGAAGGATCGATTGAAGCGTGACCATTCGAACTTTTCTTTCCTGACGAAGGTATTGAGGTAGCTTAGGTCCAGGATGGGCCTCCAGTCCCCTGTTTTCTTTGGAACTAAAAAGAACCTTGGGTAAGTCCCGAATCCTTGCTGGTCCGCTGGGACTGGTTGGATGACTCTTTTTTCTAGCAGCTTTGAAATTTCTATAGCTGCTGGCTCTCCATAGATGGGGCGGTACATCTGGGAGTCTTTTCTTTGGGATGGGATGGGATAGAAAGGGTATGTTGTAACCTCTGGTAACCACGCTTTTTACCCACTTGTCTGTAGTCATATTTTGCCAGGCCTGAGGGTATAAAGCTAAGCGACCCCCGACTGCCTCCAGAGCAGGACAGTCGGGCCTCCTCTCAGGAGTGCTAGAAAGGTTTACCAGGGAGTGTATCCCTGTCACCTTGATGTTGCGGACCCCGTCTGCCGCCAGGGCGGCGTCTTCCACCTCTGCCCCCTCCTCTGCCTCTAGAAGGGGCATCACCCTGTGTGCCTGGGAAAGATCCTTGGGGTTTTCGAAACCACATTTTTCCACCACGTTGCCCTTTGGGGTATGGTCTGGTTGGGGTGGAAAAACGGACTCCGACAGCAGACAGAGTCTTTCCCTCCTGTTCACACCGGGTAAGGGTCTTCTTTACTTTGGGGCCAAAGAGAGTGGCACCGTCAAATGGGGCGTTAGTAAAGGAAGACTTGAAGGCTTCCGCAAATGAACATAAGCGCATCCAGGATTGTCTGCGAAGAGCAATCGCTGAAGCTGCTGCCCTAATCGAACCTTCGGCTGCGTAGGAAATCAGCCTCATGGACGAGTTCACAATGGATGTAAGGGTATTAAGTTGCGCTGTCACTTTCTCTGAGACAGCCGCATCTGTAGTACCCTGGAGGGTATCTCCCAACTCTTTGACTAAATCCCTCTGTAGACGTGTAAAATGGGTCAAATAGTTCAGGGATCGCATGGAAAAAGCCGCTGAACTAAAAATGCGCTTCCCGTACCTATCCATAGTCCTAGAATCTTTATTAGGGGGATGGACAGATGAGGAAGATTCCGACATCTCCTTTTTCGTGGCCGCTGCCACCACCATAGCGTCCACTGGAACTCCTTTTGTTAAGTAGGTCTTGTCCTGAGGTGCCGTGATGTATTTATTGGGTTTCCTTGGGACTGGTTCCACTGTGTCAGGAGCCTCCCACGCCCTTCGAGCAATTAGTTCCATTAATTCGAAGGGCGGAGTGACCCAGGAGGAAGAAGGGCGAGCACCAAATGCCTTCAGCAAAACTGACTCATCCTCAGAAGGGGGAAGGGACTGCCAGTCACCTCTCTGTTTCAGGATCTCCAATATGTCCGAAAAAGAGACATCTTCTGAAGGTGACTTAGGGGACCCTTCTGACTCATCTAAGTCAGTATCAGATGTCAAGGATTCTTGTGGAGAATCCAAGTGTCTCCTCTTACACAATCTTTTCCTAGGGGCTTCTTCGTGGGGAGCATCCGAAGAAGCCTCCGAGGAAGAGGGGGCACCCTCCAGGGGTGGCTGAGACACTGGTGCTCGATGCTTGGATGTGGCCGTGGGTGCAGAGGAGGATAACGGGCCTTTATGGGGAGGAGAGGTTGCTTCCACTGATGTGGTTGTCTGGGTAGACAACACCTTCCTCATTAGGTCGAGCCCGGGTCCCGCATCGAAGAATCTCCGGTTCGAAGAAATGGGAAGAATCCCGAAACAGGCACCGAAGGCATCGACCCGAGGACGGGCCGAATCGATCCGCCGAGGCCCGAGGGAAGAGTCGGAACCGAACGTCGGTTCGACTCGGCCCCGGAACCAAGGACAGATCGTCGGCTCGAGACTCCGGTATCGGGTCCGACGGAGTCGAGGTGAGAGGAACAGACCGAGAAAAGGGCGGTTCTGGACCGAGGGCTCCACAATCAGAAGATCAACCTCTTCCGGCTCCAAAGACTGAACAGGTCTCGGAGGAGGAATGGATGGAGACACTGGGAGGCCTTCAAGTTTCGACACCAACTGGGTGGAAACTGAAATAAGTTTGGACAGGGCCGAATGCTCCAATAACTTCTGCACCACACGATCCACATCGACATCGGAGAGTTTGGAAGAAGAACGGTTCGAAGGAACCGAAGACGGAGCCGACCTCAATAAGGTCGAAGGAGGGAGCTCCATCACCAGTTCCAAGACTCGAGGCTCAGGAACCGAGATCAGTTGAACACTCGGCCCCGAAGTCTGTGGAACCGGTGATCTAACTTTTGCTGAAGAGCTCGGAGCCGATGACTTGGGCTCCGACGTCTTCGATTCCTTAGAGGATTTCGATGCCTGGTCAGAAGAATCCAGAGCCTCCTGAAAAGAAGGTTTTAATAAACCTCTGTCCATGAGTTTCCTGCGCCTATCTGTCATGACCCTCCCACTAAAAGAGTGACAGATAGAACAGTCCTCTTGTAAGTGGAGAGGGCCAAGACAGTAGACGCAGGAACTATGGTTGTCAGTCACTGACATTTTTTGGCCACACTGACAACGCTTAAAACCTGATTTTACCTTATCAGACATTTTACAAGTAAAAGACAAGTCCAGTATAATAGTCAAATCCGATAAAATAGTGTCAAATCCGATTTAAATGTCGAGTCCGGTTCAAATTTAAGAAGGGTTGGTAGGCCCCGAAAAACTCTAACCGATTAATAAAATTAACGGTACCGAGAATTTAACCTACTCAAACACACAAACACTCAGTATATCAAGTAATCCTTTCTGTTATCAAAGAGAACAAAATTATCCAATAAAATATAACAAAATAAGTTATATCTTAACTTCAGATGCTCGAGCTAGCTCCCAGCGATGCGAAAGCAGCAGCGGCAAACTAGATCTGAGGTAAAGGCAGAGGGGGATTGTGGGTATTAGATTGTCTCGAGCTTCTTCTCGATGCAGAGCTTGCAAGCGGCCGGCACGGAGCCGAGGATCGGCTCCGAACCCATGTGTAAGAACAAACGGCGAGATTGAACACCATCACATCTGGGATTTTTAGAAAAAGGGCAGGTGCAAACAACATAGAAAAAAAAGAGAATTGTGGGATCAATACAAGTAGAATAATGCTTTTGGAGAAGGCATGAGGTATGAGGGGAAGTAGGAAATGAATGAGTTTTGTAATGTCTGCCTAACCATGACTGGACAGATTATAACTGATGAATAACATTTGCAAATTAGAAATATGTCAGTATAGTTTATTTTCATTTATATAAATGTATAATTGCTTATGTCATAATCAATAATTTGATGAAGATGTTTCTGGTTAAAAAGGACCCACAAGATTAGGATTGCAGGTGACTTATCACAGAATATGCAGCTGACTAGTAGTATCCCACAGGGTTCAGTGATGGGCATTTAGTTTTCTTCTCTCCAGACCATGAAACAAAAAAAAAAAAGTTATGTACTGACCCTAACTATGAATCTGTGCTGTTCATTTTCATTGTTCCACAACAGATGGGGTATAGGATCAGACCTCTGAAATGACTCAGCCACTTTTCTTCCAGTATCTGGATCAGAGTTTCGAGCTCCTCCACTACCCTTAATGCTCCTTGCCACTACTTCCCCTCAGATTGAATTTGCTGTCACTATAACTTACTCAAATAATAAGGTATACAGCAAGAGAAAAAAATAGCATTGGGGCTCAAACTGGAACAGTGGTTTTAATGAGAAACTTTATCAGGTCACTCTCAAAGAAAAGGAGAAGGGGATGGAGGGAGGGAAGTTGAGGAAGAATAAAAATGGATAACACATTCATAGTTATGGTGAGTACATAACTTTTATATCTGATATTGTCATTTTCATTCATTCCTCAACGGAGAGGACAAATTCCCCAGCTACAATACCCCTGAGTGGCCCTCAAGGAAAGATATTCCTGTGTATCACAGAACCAAAGGCAGCCCTGGTTCTGGAGAGGATATCCAGCTTATAATGATAGATAATGGTAAGAGCACTGGACCAAATGGCTGCAGCACAAATGTCATCAATGGCAGTTCTGGCCCAGAAGATGGCAAATATGGCCACAGACCAAGTAGAGTGAGCATATCAGCACCTTGCCAAAGGTAGACCTTTCAAGGAATAAACATAAGAAATACAATCTGAGATCCATTTAGCTAGGCTGACTTTAGAAACAGGCTTTCTCAATTTATTACAGGCAAAGGAAACAGAGTTGGTCAGATTTCCGTAAATCCTTCATTCTTTGGAGATAAAAAATTGTCTATGTACATCTAAATGGTGAAGCATGTATTGTCCTTTATTGGAGTATGTAGGAAAGAAAACTGGCAAATGTATTACCTGATTGATGTTCATTTCAGAAGCAATTTTTGGTAGGAAAGATGGATTAGTATGTAAAGTAACTGTCTTTATGGAAAATCAAAAAGGGCAGTTTTGAAGAGACAGCTTAGAGTTCAGAAACTCACCTAGTGGAACTGATACCCACTAGAAAGACTGTTTTCCAAGAAACAAAATTTGAGGTCAGATGTAGCTGAAGGCTCAAAGGGAGGTTGAACCAAGCTTTGTAATACAAGTGTGAGATCCCAAGGTGGTGTAGGGTCTTTAGTCGGCGGTCTAAGCAGAAAAAGACCTTTAAGAAATACTTTACATAATATGGTTAAGGTTAGATAATCTCCAGTGTGAAAATTAGAAATGGCTTCTAGCTAAACTCTGATAGTGGAAAAACTAGCACCTCTTTGAAAAACAGAAGCCAGGAAATCCAAAATACCAGGGATGGAAACAGTAAAGGTATCTAAATGTCTCTGCTGTGCCTAGATGGAGAATCTTTTCCATTTATGCTTGTATAGCTTTCCTGGTTGTACGTTTCTGAGAAGATATTAATATTTGGTGAACTGGGGAAGAAACCCTGGGCTTTCTAGCCATCATCGGAATTGAAAATGGCTGGGTGAACCATTCCTGAAGGTTGAGATAATTGATATGGGATGGGGTCCAGTGTCCAAGGAGGATATAGAAGGTGAGGCAACAAGAAAGGAAACCAAACATGCAGAGGCCAGAAAGGGGCAATGAGGATTACTTTGTTCTTCACCTGTAATGCTTTCTGAAGAAATTTGGAAATTAGAGGCCGGGGAGGGTAAGCACACAGGAGACCAGACTGACAAACATGGACTAGAGCATCTCTTGGTGAAACCCACTGACAGGGGACTAGGGCAAAGAACATGCCGCACTTGTTGTTGAGGGGCAAGGCAAAGAGATCACAGCAAGTTTGACCCCATCTCCGGAAGATCCTTTCTGCTATTTTCCAGTTTAGAGACCACTCATGAGGCATCAGAATAGTTCTGCTGAACTTATCTGCTAGATGTTTTCC
Source organism: Protopterus annectens (assembly GCF_019279795.1). Taxonomy (NCBI): domain Eukaryota; kingdom Metazoa; phylum Chordata; order Ceratodontiformes; family Protopteridae; genus Protopterus; species Protopterus annectens. The sequence continues at coordinate 16,765,727 of NC_056735.1, forward strand.
TTTTGGGTGTGCCCTTTTAATTGAGTGCTATTAAGTATTTACGAAATGGTGTATAATGTATGTTTTTTTATGCAACATTCAGTTCTGATGAAGTCCCTCTAAGCTTTGGGATGAAAGCACTTAACTAGTGGATTTTACTGTGTTTTTACATTTGGTCTTTACATTAAAGGTTGGTTTCCAGTGGCTGTCTTTGGTTCAAGGCTGTTTTTTCATTGTTTGCTGATTTGTGCTGTTGCCATGTTATCTGCTAGAATGTTGTATTTTCCTGGTATGCACATTGCTACAAGAAAGGCTCAAACTGCTACTCAGCAAGGAGAGTAGGACCTGGTTCTCCCCTGCTTGTTGATGTACCATATCACTCCACTGACATACTGTCTGTTTGGATTGCAATTGCCCCTACAGGAAGAGGGTTCTGAAAGGCCTGCAACACTAAAAGGACAGTTCTTCATCTCTAAGACATTTATAAGTAGATAGGTCTCTTCTGGGAGCCACATGCCTTAAACAGTCCATCCCAAGTAATACTCCCCACCCCACTTGGGAGGCGTCTGTTGTCAGTGTGGCCTTCGGGGGAGGAAGGACATTCATGACAAACATCATTGGATTAGACCCACCAAAGCAGAGAATTTCTGCAAACCTGGTAAGTTTTACCAGATAATTCAGTGGGTATCGAAAAATTGACCACTGTATCATCAAGGTCCACTGGAGAATTTGCATGTGAAATTAAGCAGAGGGTAGTACAGCCACTGAACCGAAGGCTTGGAGTACCAGTTTTGGTGGTGGGGAAGGATGTGATAAGACCCGACCAACATGAATGCTCAAAGTACGAATCCTGTTTTGCGGTAGGAGGACCAACTGATTGATAGTGTCCAAGCGAGTTCCTGTTAAGTCCAAGGCTTGAACTAGTTGAAGATGAGACATGGGAAGATTGACTGTGATCCCCAGGAACTGACACAGATGGAGTAAGTAATCTCTGGTTGGAGTGATAATGAGCCAGTTGTCCAAGTAAGAAAACACTCTGAATCCACTCAGTCTGAGATAAGCTGCTACCACTACCATATATTTGAACACCCTGGGGGCTGTGGTGAGACCAAAGGGCAAGGCTCTGAAATGGCAAGGACTGAACACCAGCTGAAAGCTCAAGAACATTTGAGAGTGTCTGTTCATATTGATGTGATACAGTACACATCCTGGAGGACTATGGAACACATCCAATTGTCCTTTTGCATAAGAGGAAGAATTTACTGTACCATGATCATCCGGAAGTTGCAGTTCTTTATAAACTTGATTCAGCTGATTGAGATCTAGAATTGGTCTCAGAGACCCTGTTTTCTTTGGCACTAAAAATAACCTTCTGTAAATTCCAGATCCTATCTGGTCTGGTGGGACCTCCTGGATTACTCTCTCGTTCAGCAGCTTTTGAATTTCTAGAGCTGCTAATTCCTTCTGATTGGGTAGTACATCAAGGAGACGTTTTTATTGGGTCTGTGGTGTTTGTGAAAAGGGAATGAAATAGCCTCCTGAGCAGACCAGTCAGGCAACCCATCAGGAGCACTGAAAGGGCCTGTCCTAAAAGGAATCTCGGAAACTTTGGTTTTGTGGACTCTCTCTGCCTCACGAATCTTGGCAAGGATCTTAGGATTTTTGGAACTACATCTTTTTCCCACCATGTTGATTTCTGGGGAAGGATCTTTACGGGTTAGAAAAATGGATTCTCATGGCAGATAAGGTCTTTCAATCCTGTTCACTTCAAAAGTGTGTGTCCTTAACAGTGTGCCCAAACAAGAAAGAACCACCAAAGGGAGCAGTGATGAAAGAAGACTTGAAGAGCTCCGTAAAAATCACACAAATGCATCCAGGCATTTCTCATGGTGGCTATGCCTGAACCCACAGCCCATAAGGAACCCTCAAGCTGCATGAGAGATTAACCTAATGGATGCACTGTAAATGGACTGTCGGATAAGCCAGTTGCAAAGAAAAAACTTTTGTTCTTCTGCTGACATGGACTCAGTTAGAATTAGAATGTTCCTTAATTAAGTCCCTCTATAACGTAGTGAAGTGTGCCAAATAAGCAACCGTAAAGCAAAGATCGCCAACACAAATGTGCTTTCAAATCCTGTCCAAAGCCCTAGACTTTCTATTAGGGGTATGGACTGCGAAGCTCTGTTCAGCTAACTCCTTTCTGGGGGCTGTCCCAAGAACCATGGCATCTACTGGAATACTTTACTCCAAAAGGTTCTGTCCTTGGATGGAGCTAGTATCTTGTCCAGGCAATGGGGAATAGTTTCTGTGGTATCGGACTCCTTCCAAGAACTGCAGGAAACAAGGTCTCTTAAGTCATCTGCCAGGGGGAGGTAACCCAGGACATAGATGGGATGAACCTGGAAGCTTCGAGGAACACAGACTCCTCCTGCGAAGGAGTTTTCAAGGACCAGACACCTTTGTGGTGAAAGATTTCAAGAATATCTCCAAAGGAGATGTTTTCAGGTGGTGACCTGTGGGACCCTTCCTCTTCATCAAAACTCTGCATCTTTGTTAAGGGATTCCTGAGGGGAACCCAAGTATCTCTTTTTACACAGCCTCTTCTGGGGAACCTCCTCAGTGAGATGATCTTGAGAGGTATCAGAAGAGATGGGAAGCTCCTGGACTGTAACTGCATGCAAGCTCACATGGTCCAGCTATCCCTGTGGAATAGGGATCAGGAACTGGATCCGAAGGGAGAATAGGGATAGGATCCAAAGAATTATGAGTAAAATGTGTTCTTGCATGAAAAAATATCCTCTCAATGACCTTGAAGGCAGAGGGACCAGGTGAAATTGAGGCCAACCCCACTGGAGGCAAAACTCCCAGTGCAGTTGAACCCCAAAGCTGCCCTGACCTCCACTCTGAGGGAGGAGTCTGACCCAAGCTGTCCATGCCGAAGCTCCGAAGGGAAGTGACAGCTCTGAGACTCTTGAAGTCAAAGACATTCCTCAGACCTGACATTGACTGTACGGCTCTGTGACTTGTTCTACTCAAATGGGGTCAGCGCCGAACAAGTCAGGGATACGTTCGGAGTTGAAGATGAAGTTATCTTTGTATCGAACATCTCAGCTCTCGGGCTCTCAGATCCAATGGCTCTGAAATCGCTGGTCATATCACAGAAGGAGAAATAATGGGATGGGGAACTGACTGAAGGCTCACAGGTCCTATGGGAGACTGAGATGGTGAAACCCCCATCTGAATCTGGGCCCTGAAAAATTTCATCATCCTACCCACATCAGCTTCAAAAAGACTATGGGAGGACCTGAAGGATGATTAGGTAGAAGGCGGGTGAGACAACCTCCGAGGAGTTTCTTGGAGAAAAGGTGATTGGAGCCAGGCTGAGATCAGCTCAAGGAAGAACTGAGTGCTCTGGGGTCGAAGTGACTTAGTAGTAGAATTCATCGGATCTGAGGAAGTCGGGTCCGAATATTAAGGAGTTTTTGTTGGTGGCTTTGAAGTCGGAGCAGTATTAACAGACCTAGTAGGAAAAAGTTTCTTATGCTCCTTAGACTCCAAAGATCATCTCTGAACTTTTGAGGGGATTTGAGCCCCTGATGCTGAATAAAGATAAAGGACCAGAAGCAGAAGCAGGGAAAAGGTCATTAAGCACTAGCTTGTTCTTCTGCTCCTAATAGCCCTGGTATTGAACCTCACACAGATCTTACATGGGGAATCGAAGTGGTTTGGGAATAGACAATAAACGCACTCCTTGTGGGCATCAGAATTAGGTATCTTATGTTCACAGGAAGTGCATTTTTTAAAATCAGTTGGCTTCATTGCCTTGATAAGGAAGTGGGGAAGATAAAACCAATTAGGAAAGAGAAAGAATTTTTTTGTTTTATAACTAAAGTGGAAAGAAAAAAGGAGGTTACCAACAATAACAATAACGCTACTGAAAAAGAGGGTAGAAAACTCTCTAAAAATAGTAAAGGGAGGAATATAATAAATAGGAAAGGGAAAGAAAATTCTAATCTTAACTCAGAAAAAAGCAAGAAAATGATCCCACAGCTCGAGACAGCGAGATCCATGTACAAACCATTTGAAAGGCAAATGAGATCTGATGTAAAGTAGTGGCAAGGGGCATTATGGGTAAGGGAGGAGCTCAACAGTCCAATTCAAAGTCTGGAAGAAAAGTGACAGAGTTGGATCTGATATCCATCCATTGAGGAATGAATGAAAATGACAACATCAGATCTTCTGGATAACCAAGTCTACAGATAACTATAAAGTCCTGCTCTGGCACCTAAACCCTTTAGCAAGAACTTACACTTGTAAATACCTGGTGTACTAAAATGTGCTTAAATTACATGCTAAACAAGTGCAAAATTGCCACATTTACCCCCCCCCCAGCATGCAATATTGACAACACCCCACTCCAAAAATGAAAATGCTGGTAAAAACCTTGAAACTTGGATTGATAATTCCTTCTCCTTTAGTCATCATATAATGATAGCAGTCAAAGTCCTTATACTTTGCGCAGATATTTGCCGAAGGAATATCTTCCAGATCTAAAGAGGTGACTGTCCTTCTTGTATTCAGCATTGATTAGGTCAATCACCAAATGTAATGTCCCCTTTCAGATGCAACTCACTAGACATATAAAACTACTACAAAGATCCCAGAGGTTCCTAGCTACAAAGATCACTGGCTTAAAACTCTAAGCTATGAGAAAAAAGAGTGGAGGTGCTGCCCTGTTATTCTGTATCTTACAAACTCCTGAAGAGAGATCTACATCTTGCCTTCTATGCCATTACGGGCACTACATAAATCAAACAGTCGCACAAATACCTGAACAAAGTATCTAAATCTTCATCAGTAAATAAATAAATGCAGTGGAGAGAGAGGTTCATTACACAGCACCTTCTCACCACTAGAAAAGACTCCCAACAACAAATTAAGCAATGTGATGCACTATCTTCTTTCAAATGTGAACTGGATGATTGGATGGGAATTCACAAATTCACCCCTGGCTTCACTGGGATAGCCCTACTCTAAAAAGGAATGGTCTACTGGTGGACACTGGCGCAAATGTTCACAAGACATAGTTGCCTTGTATTTCCTAGTATTCCCTACAATCCTTAAAAAATAGAATAAATTAAGTGCATGGTTAACAGAATTTTGAAATCACTTTCAGACAGAAATTTGGACAAGTCTGAAGCTTTGACTTCCTGTACAGATAGCTAATGGCCACCAGTAAGTGTTTTCTAAGGTATGTACTTCAGTTCTACCAAAACAGTGGGTTTAAAGAGAAACTGGCACACCTGTCAGTCTTGAAATTTGGTACCACATATGGGAGGGGCACCAAAAAGGTTGGCAGAGAAGCAGAATTTCTTTAAGAAAATGATTGGCCATAATATTTTCATTCATAATATGAAAAAAAGCCTTTTGAATGCGCCTTGACTGTGGAATAATTGAGGAAAAAATCATGCAGTTTTCTGAAAGAAGTCACTTTAATCTACAAGCTGACAGTAAAAAGGTAGCATCCCACACAGAAGAAATATGACTGCAGAACAGACCGTTTCTGGCAGTCTCAATCACTCTGACACAGCACCAAAAGCTCAAAGGAATCAGTGACTCTACAGCTCTGAGGCAGAGACCATTATTGGTGTAGCCATGGAACTTGCCTCTTTTGGCTAAAACCTGGGAGATTTCCTGTATTTTCAGGCAATGAAACCACACTCTGCTCACACACATTATAATGAAAATTAACTTTGGCCTTTCTGCCCTTCATGAACCTTCTGATATGGCATGGAATCAAGAAGTGCAAGAATTTCCCATGCAATGGAATGTTGGAATACATCCACTACTACCCTCCCCTCGTCCTGCTGCACTGAGCAGAATGTGGGCAGAACTGCAATCTCCTCAGTGGTAAATAAGGAATTTCTTACAGCATACGAGTTCTGGAAAATCCAAACCAGACACAGTCTCTGTATCTGTTACTCCAGGAGAAGTCCAGAGCAGCTTAAATAGTCCACTAGCAAATTCAGTACCCTTGGGATGTGAATCACTTTAAAGAAATGGTGACTATCGCCCAGTGCCAGAAACAAGTTTACCATCACTTTACGTAATGCCAATGCATCTAAATGCACAGTCTCAAGACTACAATGTTAAAAAATACAAAACACAATGCCTAACCAATAATAGTCTAAAAACATATAAAGGTATGGAACAAGACACATCTGACATTGTGGTACCTCCAAATATTCCCTTACTTCAAGGTACGTATGTGAAGATATGTGAAGACTGCCAGTCTAGCTGGATAGAATTCTGTAGATAATTCTATGTCATTGTAAGTATGAATACAATCCACAGGCTTGCCCTCTTAAATGTAAGAAAACTAAAACTAATGGGTATAGTATTCTTCAACCTAAGGGGTGGTGAAAGCCACACAACTCTGGCTAGGCTTATAAATGCCCTAGGGCAGATAGCCTAGTATGAACCTATGAACCTATGTTGAATTTCAAAAATGTAACCACAGTGCACTCTGCTGGAAGAAAGCTGACAAGTCAAGCATTGTATGTCTGTCTGATCAAAACCTCGCAGACATAATGTCTGGACTAAGGAATTCCTTCAATTCTTTTGAGACCAGAGTTGATTGCTAGATTTTACATATATATAATGTCTTTTATTGCTGTAGTTTCCTGGCCAGGTGCAAGATCAAAGAAATGTTAAAACTCTGAGTTTTTGTTCGCCTGGGAACCAGAGAAGAATGATGTAATCTAAAATGAGTCAGCACTGATGTATTATTTTTAAGACTTTCTCAGAGAGAGAAAATCAGAGCATTTTGGATTATGTCTGAAGAACATCACTCACTAGTAGTCTGCATTTGCTCTATGTGTAAGTTTATTTAGAACTGTGATTCCTCAGAGTTAGATAGGAATTTAGTCAGATTTAGTCTAGCTGTTTTCTATATTTATGTCAGACTATTCTACAGTATTATTTTAAGCATTTTCCTGTGATTTCTGAACTCTTGACTAGCACTGTGTTGAATGGAAAAGATTTGTCTTGTGTTTATTTACCATTAAATATTTCTAAACCTTTCAACTGTGGCTGTTTTGTGTAGAGATAATTTAAGATCTAGAGTACATCGAATGTATACAGTGATACTGTACACAGCCACTCCAAATAAGCCTTGCTGTTCATCACACTTACTAATTGGATAATAATATTGCACAGCAATAATTGGACACCCTTTGGTAAGGGCCTTTTTAGTAGCTGATAAGAGTAGTTGGTAGCAGTGATTAGTACCTTATAGCCTGGCATGAGGAGGCATAGCTGGAGAGCCTGTGCCAGCCTTCCCCAAGAGTGTGTGTGTGTGTGTGTGTATATATATAAACCAAATCTCAAAGTGTGTGTGTGTGTCAGCTACTTGGGCAGGGACACGAAGCACTGGTTGGACAGAGAAGGCACTGGAGGTTTTGGCTTGACTACTCAGCTGAGATCCGTACCCTATAGATGTGCCAGTGGGGAGACTTAATGGGGGATTTAGACAGAAAGGAAGAAATCAGCCCCAGACTGACTGTGATCTCTGTGTGCTCTTAACGGAAATTGTATTTTACTGTTTGTACTTGTTATCCCTCCCAATGTGGGTGCCCCACACTGGTGCTAGTGGTGAGGATTGAGGCTCCTTGATTATTGGGCCAATGCATGGGTGTCACATATTAAGTGTTTGGCAGTGGTGGGATATCCACACCACATAGTAACTGGTAGGCAACTGGCTTGTAGTGGTGTGGATAGTGAATTCCTGTAGCTTGTGTACAGTGATCACTGAAGGTGTTTATGAACTCTAATTCAGCCATGCAGTAAATATTCAGAGTTCAGATCATAATGTTTTTATTTATTTTGTTAGCTTAGTTAGTCAAGGAGAGCAGGCAAGCATGTCAGCAGAGGAGTATGGCAAGCTGACAAGGAGCCAGTTGGCTGAGATGTGCCAGGCTAAGGGACTGGTACATGGAAACCTGACTAAGGCAGACATGATTACAGCTTTGGTCACAGCTGCATCAGAAAACAGCAATCAGGGCAACAATTAGACTGGCCGTGGAGATGTACAACACTCAGGGAATGGACAGCTCAACCTTTCTGCAGAGGACTTAAAAATCCATCTGGACCTAGAGAGACTTGAGCTGGAGGCCAGGCATTTGGAAACAGAAGCAGCAGAGAGACTGAGATGTCTACAGATTGAGGAGAATGTGGAACTGCTACACCTGGAAGCTGCGGAAAAGAAAAAGCAGAGGCAGCATGAAAAAGAGATGCTGACTCTTCACCAGAGTCATGGAGGTAATGGGGAAGGGAGTAACCGGACCCCAGAAACACAAAAGGTCAGTAAATTTCTTCCGCAGTTTACAGTGGAGAATAATTTTGATAATTTCATTCATATGTTTGAAAGGGTATGTAAATAGTATGATGTTAACCAAAGGCTCTGGTTACAGTTCCTGACCCCATTACTCCATGGTAAAGCTGTAAATGTACTTTCCAAACTGTCAGACAATGATTTCTTAAATTATACTGCTAAGAATTTTCTGTTAGAATTTTTTAAGCTAACACCTGAAACAAAAGTTTTGTGAGCATAGACGCAAGGCAGATGAAAACGTGAGTGAATATGTTGCTGAACTCAGCACTCATTTTCATAGGTGGGTGAGTGGATGTCAGGTTACCATTTTTGAAGGACTGGCAGACCTTTTGGTGAGGGAACAAGCCCTTAGCACTTTGCCTGAGGACATGAGGGACTGGTTAGCTGATACACAATGTGCTACTTCACATGAGTTGGGGAAGAAGGGAGACCTATACCTACCAAGCAGGGCATCCCTGTACAGGAAAAGACCCCCCAGTACTGCTCATGGGTCTAAAGGAACTCATGGTGGGCAGCACAGACTGTCCCAACAGAATATGGCAGTAGTAGGGGAAGCCACTAGTCCAGGCACACACCCAAGACCTGGGCTTAAATGTTTTGAATGCAACCAGTGGAGTCATGTGGCATACAGATGTCCACAGAGGCAAGGTGGGGAAAAAGAAGTTATGTCTTACCATAATGTTCCATCTGTATTATTGATCCTCGTTCAGTCATTATGCCTGGGTTACCGGTTCCGACCTCGGTACCTAGCTGGCCATCTTCCAAGCTTGCGACAGCCACAAACCCTCGAGCTAAACTCTTACCCACAATTCCCCTCTCCCTGTTACCTCAGATTGAGTTTGCAAGTCAAAGAAAGTAGAGGTTACCTCTGGTCAAAGGACCTAACGGAACCGAATGATGAGATCCACTATAAGCCTCAAGAGGGGGAAGGAGGGAGGGTCGTAATGACTGAACTAGGATCAACAATACAGATGGAATGTTATGGTAAGACATAACTTCTTCATTTGATATTGTTAATCCTCGTTCATTCCTTACACCTGGGACAGAGTCCCCAGCTACCTTTATTCCTGGGAGGCTTTCATGAAAGGACATTCCTGAGCACCACTGAACCAAAGGATGCTCATCCTCTGGAGGCCAAATCCAATTTGAAATGGTTGATGAAGGTATGAGGTCTAGTCCAAGTTGCAGCTGCACAAATGTCATGTAAAGAAGCTCTAGCATGGAAGGCAGCAGAAGCTGCTACCGATCTAGTAGAATGAGCCCTTATGGCTGTAGTCAGAGGGATATCGTGAGTTTTGTGAAGCATGAGTCCATTATGTAATGGATCAAAAATAAATTATACAATAAAGATATAAAAAGGGAACTACAGCTTCAACAAACTGTCTTTTAGCAAGTAAACACCAGATAGCAAAAATACATACCAGAAGACATTTATAGTATCCAACTTTAATTGTATCTTTAATTAAGACCTACCTCTTAACTACAAAAATTAGCTTCTCCCTTCTGATTTTTTTTACCGTTTATTTTATTGAGTTTTTTTTCCTGGTTTGATGCTGTTCAAGCTATTGTCTCCACCCCTGAACTAGCCAGGTCTGGACTAAGTACCTGTAGCACAACAGGCTGCTTTCACAACTGAAAGGCACCACTCTACTCCCCTCCAGGACTTACTTAACTATCTCTGCAATGTGTTCCTATGAAATCTTACCTAATCATGTCATTGTTTAATTATTGTTCTAATTTAGGTATACAGATTAATTGTAATATGCAGATAAAATTCCCTTCTTCCTGTTCTTTGCAAATTATGTTCACTTTTTTTTTGTTTAATTTTGCCTTTAAGGAATACCCTGCTGTTTAAAGCAAGTCACTTAATACATACTTTGTCTGCTCTCTATCTTCCTGTTCCTTATGTTCAGTGTCACTTGTTTTGTTCTGATCCCTACCTGCTGTCAGCCAAATGTGGGCCCTTACACAGGCAGGAGATAAGTGTAGGACAGCAGATCATACATTGATTCCATGGTTACATGACAATAATCTCCTGACAGCCAGTCTAATATTGCTGAGATGGATTTCTTCTTTGGGTTTCATAGTGTGCTCTCTCAGATCTGTATTTTCTAATCCTATTATCAAGTTATGCTTTGCTAGACTAGGCACATTAATTAAATTTGCATTTATTTTCACTTTACTCCCACAGGGTGTTCTTTACTTTATCTTTTACTGTGTACACTTAAATTGCACTATGATTATTCTAGCTTCTCCCACAGAGTCCCCTGCGGCTGTCATTTACTGCACTTTGACTCATGCCTGCTGTCACTTTAAACTATTTTGCTATTCATACTGGAAATAAGTATTTCTATGGATGAAAGCTGTGGTTCTCTTAAAGTCATGTATGAAGTCCAAATAAAGCCATACAAACCAAACCTGTACTTAGTATCAATTATCTCCATTTCCTCTGCAAAGGTACCAGTTCCCTGCATTGTTTGCAGGGTATTTGATAATATTAAAATGTTCTACTCTTCTCAAATCCACAATACGCTGTATTCCACTTTGTGCTCTTCTGTTTGAACCATACCCCATATAAACTGTCTGCTGTGTGAACCCCCTTTTTTGCCTTACTAGTGTTGCTGTGAAAACTGCTGTAACAAATAACAGTAACAAAGTCATATACTGCATGCTAATGACATAGCTTTAACTGACAAGACTGTCTATCATCCTTTAGAATTACACCACACTCCTTTCTAGGGACTAAAAGCAAGCCTGCTGGTATGACCATTTCTCATCTTAAATGTGGTTGTGTCCTCTTCTGCTCAAGAGATCTTCGCAGGCTTGAATAGACTGTGATACTTTCCAGGAGAACAAAATAATCATCTAAGTGTGTTCATTCCAATGTCTACATTCACCAGCATGACATTAATCATCCTTCTAACTCCAGCCATAAATAATCTGCACTGTATATTACTAACACCACCGAAGCAATCCAGTGTCTTCAGTATATGTACTTGCTGAAATATAGCTAGTGGGGGTATAATCCACTAGCCCTCATGCACTATATCACCCTCTGGTGTAGCAGCTGAGGTGATCAATCCACTTATGGCCTTGCTGTGGTGAAAATTTACACCCAGACTCATAAACATAACATTCACTTACATAAATGCAGTGTGTGCGCTGCATTTAATACAGCAGCCTGCAATTGCCATGATCTATAAACATGGCTAGCTGAAACATTAAGGAGACATAAATTTACTAATTACACACCAGAGCACGCAGTACACAGTTGTATACCATGCTCGATGTGTCTATTCATTTCTATGTGATTCAGATCAGTAATTGCTGTTAAATTAAGAAGCAGTTATATAGTCCACATCAATGTGCCCTGTGTACAACACAGAATAAATCTGATGCCTACAATAATGCACCTAAGTTATATACTGCAATGCCATTACTGCCCGTGGTGTGTATCAGATGTTACCATACTTATACAGGTCAGATGGATGGGCAGGACAAAGTAGTCATACTTTGCACAGGAGGGGTGAGGCACAGTGATAGGGAAAAACAATACTAGGACACTTTGAGATATCATGTGTGGTGGAACAGGTAGCCATACACACAGCTAGAGGTCGAGGGGAGTCCAGGTCCACATCTGCTATTGATGTGGCGGATATTCCATGAATGGAACACTGACTAGGTGAACAATGTGGCCTTGAAGTGTCAGGAGTGGATGCATCCTGTCAATGGGATGACTAACATCAGTTCTGTGTGTTTGTGCGTGTGTACGCACCCCACCATGACCCAGATGTGATGTTGCCTCAGAAGTTCAGCAACCAAGACAACATACATAGACACAGATGGGTGTCACTTATGGTAGGGCTGCAGGAGAATGTGATGGCATTGACCTGCTGAATCCTGGCTGATTTTCCAGTAAGGGTGTGCCCATGATGAAAGGAGAAGTGCATCAACCACATCCATGGAGGTGTCCCTGTACAGGAGTGGAGACAGTCATGGACAGTGAAGGGTTTTATGGAATTGCTCATACTGTTTGTGTAAGCTTGGCATGCAGTTATGCAATATTCACCCCATCCCACTGCATGACTGTGGTGACCAGCCACCTACGTACACATGGATCATCAATGGCTGCCAAATGGGCTACAATTTCCATCATGGGCATGTTTTCTCCATGTCCATATAAGCCACTGCAGAAAGCCCTGCATTCCTTTGCAACTCTTGCAGTCTTCTTGCAGGTTACATAGTGCACACAACATCTCTGACAAGGTGTGTGGTGGCTTGCTGTGCCTGGATCACTGATCAGCACATCCAGTGACTGATGCCAAGCACCCAGGCCTGGGAAAGGTACTGCAAGCATGGTGGTGATGGCCACCTACACACCTCTCTACTATGATGGATAGATTCACCACAGAGGTAGTGCGGTCTTCTGATACAACTTGTGATGGTGACACCTGTGTAGGAGTGGAGCTGACATGGATGTTATGACCCTCTGTAAATTCAGGGGATGCTGAAAGTTCATTTTGCCCCTTCATGATTATCTCAGCTGAGGGTGACAGAGTATCCTTCAGCATTAGGACTGCTGACAGTATCACTGTGTCAGACTGTGACACATGCATGGTTCCCATTGTCAACCAGTAGTAACATACCGACATCCATCATGCACCAAAGTACTATGCTGGCTTCTCTATTAGTGGAAACTGTAAATGCAGAGATAACATACTTGGAGCAATGATGAGATGTATTTGTGGCTCCCACCAGAGGTGTCACACTGACTAGTACTCACTAATCATACAAACAACCTACTGGCATACATAATATACATAACATATTGGCACATATGTACCTTGTGGTGCAGGTACTTGCTGCTGTAGTCCTCACTGCCCCCTAAGGTCATAATTGCATATTTGCACATATGTGTGGCCCCAGGTGCAAGTCAATGCTCCACAGGACTGGTAATACCCTTAGGCTGTACAAAGATCAGAGGGCAGAGCAAAAAAATGAACATGAACCCTCAAGGCATAAAATTAGCACCTTCCTAAACATTAATGATGTAAAGTGGGATGGGGGAGACCACAGTGGTGTAGCAGTTAGCGTTGTTGCCTCACAGCAAGAGGTTCTCTAGTTCGATTCTCAGCTGGGGTGTCCTCTCTGTGTGGAGTCTGCATGTTCTCCCTGTGGTCGCGCATGTTTCCTCCAGGTGCTCTTGTTTCCTCCCACATTCAAAGACATACAGTAGGTGGACTGGACACTAAATTGGCTGTAGGTGTGAGTGTGTGTGCAAGTAAGTGGTACTGATGAACTACAGTGGCAGGGCTATCCACCCGATGGTATAAACCTTGGCTTGAGATGACTGTCACTCAAAATGACAGCCCGACCCCATGTGCAAAAATGGCAAAAATGGGTTGAAGATAGATGGATGGGTATGTTTTACAGTTCACCCACCAGTTTAACACAGTCAATAAAATTCCAGTCTTTCTTGCACACTTTTTGGAAAGCCACCATTTCTTATGTCTAATCCAATATCTAATGGGATTGCTGTTGACAGTCTCTTATTTATTCTCTAAAATTCACAATGTTACTTGGCTTCTTCCTGATCATCTTCATCTCCCAACACCAGTCTCAGATTTGAGTCCAAGGTTTCCCCGATTACTCTAGTCAGTTCCTGTACTTTTTTTTCCGTCAATCAAACATTCAACTTTAGAATAATGGAAAATGTTTCACTGACAAAGTCCTTCCATGGGCTTTGTTATTGTAAGAAAAATGAGAAGGTCTCCTTCTGCTTGCTGGCTCACTCTTTCTTGGCTACACATTTTTCTTCCTTAGTTTGTCCTGCAACAAGAAAGATATTTGAACTGACAGGAAAAAATATTCTGGATACAGCAACTCAAACCTTCACCTGCCTTCTAATATTCCACAACTGTTGCAATAAATAAATAATAATTTTCCACAAAAACTCTGCTTATTTTTCTTACTGGCACAATTATGTCAGGAGCAGCTCTTTCTGCTGGTATGTTTGTATCTTTACCAATATAGGTTTTGGCAACTTTCTTGTGACCACATTTGGGGCATATGTATGATGTGATCTCTTAGTTAAAAAATCCTGCTGTAGAACACTATTCCAGTTGCATATTTGCACTTTCGCAAAATTAATGCAGTCTGTTCCTTCCATTTTCCCTACTGCAGCAGAAAATCACTGATTTACTCTGTATTCTCGGTCTTCTAACTGCTATTTTTGAAACAGTTCTTGAGAAGCCTCGTGCTTAGCTAGCTTTTTTCTTTACTTCACCCTCTGATTTTTGCAGTTTTATCAGTTCAGCTGAACAGCTTGTTAAAGGTTCTATTTTTCAGCTTTATGTTATCTGATTGTATTGTATTAGTGTTTCACCAATTTTAAGAAACTCTGAGTGCAGATTATTTTCCTCTAAATTACTGAAGGCCATGTCCTGCACTGCTTTTTGTTGAACAGCTGGAAGATTCTTCCCAGCTAGAGTTGTTTCTTCTCTTTTCTGTTGATTTTTCTCTTACTCTCTTCAAATGTCTTATTAATGGCATTCAGGCAGTGGAATTACTAGATTACTAGCCAGTAAATTGATTTTTTCCAAATTAATAGCTTTTACACTTTTTTAGAGTTCATGTTTTCACACTTGGAGAGCACTAAATTGTTGATCAGTGTGCAGTCATCTTGGAAGTCTAAAAATAGGAGTCCTTGGTCCCATGTACTGCCAATCTATGACTAGGTAATTCAATGGACCACTCGCCAAAATGACGTCATACATCAGTCAATCAGCTGGAGGTTGAGTCTTGCAAGAACCTTGGGACACACCCCCAGTATGGGAGATGGGAGTGAGCCACTTCTTGTTCTCCATCTTCCACTAAAGCAAAGGACAGGTGCAGGCTCAAGTCATCAATAGCTTTGGAGATCAACATCTATATGGATAGGGAAGAGGTGAACAACAAATTGATTTACTTGTTAACCAGGATAGTCCAAACTGGATGATAGCCCATTCTCAGTGGAGGCCCGGGGAGAAAATCTCCAGAAAAAATACAATAATTGTTACAAAGAACAATACTTGGAGAGTATACAATTTTTAGAGAATTTTACAAAGACAAAACGTTAACAGAGAACAAAATTTAGAAGGTTTAACAAAAAATCCCAATGCAAGAAAGACAATAACAAAAGAGTATTTACAAGAGACAGAAATTATAGAACAAAAATAAGGAACTTTTTATACAGAGATTTGTTTTTGTGACATACAGTAGTCAGAGGCTGGAGGTATAAAGTGCAGAGCCAGAGAAAAGAAGTATAAGCTATATAGATTAGTTCAACACATAAATGATGAATCAACTGTATGAATGAAGTAGAAAAATAAGTTAGTCTACTGTACGTGACAGAGGGTACTGAAAAAATGGGAACAATCTAGAGAGGAAAAAAGTAGACAGAGAAATAGAATACATAAGAAAGGAGGACAAGCTAGAGGGGATAAAAAGTAGCCAGAGAAATAGAATACATAGGAAAGGAGGACAAGCTAGAGGGGATAAAAAGTAGCCAGAGAAATAGAGTACATAGGGAAGGAGGACAAGTTAGAGGGGATAAAAAGTAGCCAGAGAAATAGAATACATAGGAAAGGAGGACAAGCTAGAGGGGATAAAAAAGTAGCCAGAGAAATAGAATACATAGGAAAGGAGGACAAGCTAGAGGGGATAAAAAAGTAGCCAGAGAAGCAGGATTAACAGAAGTGAGACGAGTTAGGGGGAATAGATGCGATAGTGAAGATAGAAGGGAAGAAAGCTAAAGAAACAGAAGGGAGTGAGAAGGAGGGAATAAGAATCAATAAGAAAGATTCCGGGTATGTAGGAAGAGAAAAAGTAAAACGGAAGTTGAGATAGTGGGCAAAGTAAGGAAGAGATATAAAGAGTCAGAAAAAGTTGTCAGCCAGGACTACAGCATGAACAGATTCAGTTGCTGCCTAGGTAATAGTTCAGAAGTTTTTTTTTAAATGAAAAGCGTTGGGTGCAGTTAAAATGGTGTGAGGAATGGAATTCCATTTTTTGGCAAAACAGTTTGAGAGGAGACAGTTACCAGCTCCACTGAGGGATTTAGTGACATGTAGGAGAGATTTGGAGTAGGATTGGAGGTTCTTCTTATTATTGTAGGGTTGAAGCATGAGACAAGGGGCAGAAATTTTATCAGGCTGGTATATGATCTGATGTGCAAAAGAGAGTTGAGTGTATGTTAGTTGGTGGAGTAAATTCAAGCCAATGCAGTTGCTGTAAGGCAGAGCAGTGATGTGTTCAGTGTGGAGAGTTGGTGGTAAATCTAGCAATTTTATTGCAACAGGTCTCCAGTCTTGTTAGACTTGTCTTACTTAGGTTTGTAAAGCAAGGGGATGCATATAGGAGTAGAGAGAGAAGATGTGTTCTGGCTATGTTTTATCTTGTGGTATTTGTAAGAAAAGGCTTAATTCTGTGTAGAGAACGTAGTCCGATAAAAGTTTTTTTTGATGGTCTGTGCTAGGTGAACATCAAATTTTAAGTTATCAATAATGACGCCTAATAATTTTGTGTGGGATGCAGCTAATATTAAGGTATTTTTGGATGAGTGAATTTGGAAAGTGGTATAGGGATCATTTGATTTAATGTGGAGAAACAACATCAGTTTGGTTTTATAAGGATTCAGTATAAGATGAGATTTAGACAGCCATGATTTGAATTGTTTGCATATAGATATATTTATTTACTTAATTACTTAAATTTGATTACTGTGATAGTGTGACACAGCCAAAGCCATTTTTCAGCAAAGGCCCAGAGAGGGAAAACATCCAAGTGTAGAGAATTACCTAAACATGAAAGTTGTACTCACTGAAATAAAATGCATTCATTACAATGAAAGTTATAGACAGTACATTTGAAGATGTAAAACTGGTTTACATACTCTATGTAAAACTGTACAACATATACACTACTTCTGATAAAGAACAGAAATTGTGCATTGAACACGACATTATTTACAACATAAGCACAAAGAGAGAGAGAGAGAGAGGATTACCTTATTCACAAGCACATACATTCTGATAAAGAATAGGGTGGGATGGTTTAGGGCAACTTGGGAAGGACATAGTAGGAAGCACAAGGTTAGAATGCTTTTACTGGAGAGAGGTGTAGTCTGACAAGTAGTTGTACTAATTAGTATGCTTAATGCAGACTAGTTGAGAACTTGTACATGAGTGAATGTAGTGTCAAAATCAGGTGCCATTCCGTTCCAGATGGAAGTTAAATATGTTTTCAGTTTGTGAAGTTTACCTAAAGAAGGGTCAGGCCTTAACATTGTCTTGGATTGTTTGTCCTTGTGGTAATATTCAGAGTTATGCATGGGGCTTGGAATAGGAGGACTGAAAATTCTTAGAGATTCAATGAATCAGACTGTCCCTTCCATCACACTTTTTGATCACCTTTCCAGCAGACAGGTGGAATACTAAATCTCTAGCCAAGCCGAATGAGAAATCATATTTTTTACATCATCTGGGAGGTTCTGATAATGCAGCTAAGAAAACCTCCTTAAAACAGTACCAGTGGTGACAGCCCTGGAAGAAGCATAAACAGAGTCATGCACACACTGCAAACAATGAGTAGTAACCTGTGCAACAGAAGAAACTGTTATTTAAAGCAAAATTTTCTTCACAAGAAGAAACTGTAGATAAAACATTCCTCATACTTGCACAATGTCAGAACAAACTTTTCTATGAACCTATCAGTTCGAAATTTTGAAAATCAAATTTTCAGAAGAATACGTTTCCCAAACTTATCAATAATTTTCCACCCTTATTAGAAAGCATACGATTGGAATTAAAAAGAAGTTATGTACTCACCATACGTTCCATGTTTGTTGTCCATCTTGCCCTTCATTCTTACTGGTTGGGTTCGGAGCTGATCCTCGGCTCCAACTCAGCCGAATACACTAGCTCGAAGTCTTTCACTTGGCTCATGGCTGAATATCTTACTCCATCATGTAATGGTGTAATTCCCAGATTTTGTTTGCTGCTAACCATAGCAATGTGTCTACATTTGTCATGCATCATCAGGTATAGAAGTAACAAGAAAATTCAGAGCAGCTCCTTCGCTAATGAAGAAAAATCTCTCATCTAAGTCCTCTAGGAGCCCTGGGCTGGGGAAGGTGGGAGGGTCATAAGAATGAAGGGCGAGATGGACAACAAACATGGAATGTTATGATGAGTACATAACTTCTTTATGTTATGTTGTCCTATCTCGCCTTCATTCTTAATGGTTGGGACAGCGTCCCTAGCACCATTTTCCTGGGTGGTGCATGGGAGTATACCTTTGAGCACAGTGAGAACAAAAAGAAGCCCTGTTCCTGGAGGCCAAATCAACTTTGTAATAAGCAATAAAAGTATAGGGCCTTGCCCACGTAGCAGCGTCACAAATACTGTCCATTGATAATCTGGCTAGGTAAGTAGATGATGTTGCTAAAGCTCTAGTCAAGTGGTCTCTGACTTTGAATGGTAATTTTCTGTTATTTGAGGTGTATATAAAGGTAATGCAATTTGAGAGTCAATTTGAAAGCGTAACTTTTGAAACTGGCATGCCCTTTTTAGCTTCTGAAAAGATGAACAATTGGTCTGTTTTCCTAAAATCTTTAGTTCTATGCAGATAAAACTCAAGTTGCCTATGCACATCCAGTTGGTGGAGTTTGCATTCTGCCTTGTTGCTATGATTAGGAAAAAATACTGGGAGCTCAACTGATCGATTCAGATTGGTTTGAGAACAGACTTTTGGCACAAAGGATGGATTAGTTCACAGAGAAACTCTATCCTTAAGGAAAAACAAGTATGGTGGCTTGATTGCTAGAGCTTGAAATTCCGAGACTCTTCTTGAAGATGCAATGGCTACTAACAAAATAGTTTTCCCAAGAGAGAAATTTGAGATCACATGATGATGAAGGTTCAAAGGGAAGTAAGGTTAGGCAAGTCGGAACAAAATTCAGATCCCATGATGAGAGAGGTTCTTTTATGGGAGGTCTCAATAAGCAAGTGCCTTTAAAAAATGCTTTACACAATTTGTGTAACATCAGGTTAGGAGTGTATTCACTTATGTGAAAATTGGAAACTGCAGCTAGTTGAACTCTAATTGTAGCTGTGGTGGAACCTTGCTGGAAAAGTTCTGCGAGAAATTCTTAAACTGAACTAACTGGGGCAGAAAAGGGATCAATATTTTTTGCTTTTGCCCAGTATGAAACCTCTTCCATTTGCTGGACTATAACTTCCTGGTAGAAGCGTTGTGAGAAATTACCAAAATGTGTTTGACTGGTGGTGTGAAGTCTTGAAGCCTGACTAAGTTTAGAAGTAGAGCAGGCATGCCGTCAAATTGAGGGCTTGGAGAGAAGGATGAAGTGTTCCTCACATATGGGTCAGAAGGTCTGGAACTGGGTCCAGAACCCACGGTTTCTCCTGTGGATGAGGCCAGAGAAAGGGGAACCAACTCTGATGAGGCCAATATGGAGCAATGAGAATCAGCCTGCTTCCCAAGGATTTTGCTTTCTGAATGACTTTGGGTATCGGGGAAAGGCATACAGTAGTCCCGAAGCCCAATCGTGAAGAAGTGCATCTCTCGGTGTCTCCTCCATAGGGGGGATTAGGGCAAAGTAGCTGCTGCATTTGGTATTCATGGGGGTGGCAAATAGATCGCAGCAAGGCTGGCTCCATTTTCGGAAAAGTTTCTCCACTATGTTTTGGTTTAGAGACCATTCATGAGGCATTAATATTACCCTGCTGAGTTTGTTCACCATCACGTTGGATTTCCCCGGGATATGCGTTGCTACCAGAAAACATTGGGAAGAGATTGCCCACTGCCATACTCTCAGCGTTTCTTGACAAAGGGGGTATGATCTGGCTCCTCCTTGTTTATGTACCAGACTACTGACATGTCTGACTGAATTGCAATCTTTCCTAGTGGAAGAAAATCCTGGAATGCTTGCAATACCAGAATCACTGCTCTCATCTCTAGAACACTGTTGTGCAAATGGGCATCATGTTCTTGCCATGTGCCTTGGACTGTTCTTCCCAGATAATGCCCCCCCCCATGCTATCTGGGAGGTGCCCGTGGTCACTGTAGCTATGGGTTGTTGTGGCACAAAAGGTCGTCCGATGATCACATGGCTGGACCGAAGCCATAACAGTAGATCTCTCTTACATGCCTCTAATTCTGATCTGGTGAGACATGGGAAGTTCTTGTAATGACCACTGAGCAAAAAGGAGCCACTGAAGTATTCTCATATGCATCCTGGTTACAGGAACTAGTGATACTTGATGCCATGGTTCCTAGGACTTTCAAAATTGTTTTTGCTTTCACCTTGTTTCTGGATAGAAGGTCAGCTATTTGCTGCCTGAGAACAGAAACTCTGTCAGGAGGCAGACATGCCTTTGTGGAAACGGTGTCAAGATCTGCACCTGTGAATTTAATATGCTGACAGGACAACAAGGCAGATTTTTCAAAATTCAGTGTTATACCTAACTGAGAGGAAGTTTGTAGTGTGCGTCTCTCACCTGTTGAAGTACATGCTTGGTGGTGGCAGTTAGGAGCTAGTCATCTAGATACGGAAACACTTGGAATCCTAGACGTCTCAAGTGAGCCGTGACTACTGCCATGCATTTGGTGAACACTCTGGGGGCTGTAGTGAGACCAAAGGGCAGAGCTCAAAACTGATAATAACTGGCTCCCAGCTAGAAGCGTAAGTGACTCCTTGATGCTCTGTCCATTTTTATGTGGAAGTACGCATCTTGGAGGTCTACTGAGCACATCCAATCATCTTTCCCTAAAAAGGGAAGAAGTGACTGCAGTGTCACCATTCGGAACTTGGACTTCTTCATGGATTTGTTTAGTTTGCTGAGATCCAATATGGGTCTCTAGTCCCCTGTCTTTTTTGGCACTAAAAAGAATCTTGAGTAAATTCTGAATCCTATTTGATCTATGGGGACTTTTTAGATGACTCTTGTCAAGCAACATTTGAATTTCTATAGTTGCTTGTTCCCTTTGACTGCATGGAACAGCAGGGATTGTTCTGATCATTGGACAAGATGGCAAAAGGGAATGGAATAACCTCTGGATATTACACTTTGTACCCACTTGTCTTGTGATATCTCGCCAGGCTTCTGGGTACAAAGTTAACCGCCCCCCAACTGCTTCCAGAGTAGAGCAGATAGGCCTCCTTTCAGGAGTGCTGGTAGGGTTGGCCGCTAAAGGAATCATGGTCACCCTGGTTTTGCGGACTCCCTCTGCCTCGTGGACATCTACCATTATTGCCTCCCCCTCTGCCCATGGGGAAGGCTTCACCTCGTGCATCCTGAAAAACTCCCTGGGATCTTTTGAACCACATTTTCCCACTCTTCTGACCTTTAGGGTAAGGTCTTGAAGGTACAGGAAAACATAGTCCAACGGTAGAGAGAGCTTTTTCTTCCTGCACGCATCTGGTGAGTGTGTCCCTGACTTTGGGAAAAAAGAATGAAGAACCATCAAAACGGGCACTGATAAAGGTAGACTTGAAAGGTTCCACAAAGTTACAGAAGCGCATCCAGGAGAGTCTCCTCAGGGAAACTCCTGAACCCGCTGCCCTGCACGCTCCATCCGCTGCATAGGATAGCAGTCTCATGGAGGAATTAACTATGGAATTTAAAGTAGACAGCTGAGAGGTCACCTTGTCTGAGACCCATGCAGCTAACAAACCTTGGACAGTATCTCCTCTAACTCCTTAAGGAGATCTCTTTGTAGTCTTGTAAAGTGTGTAAGGTAGTTCAGCGATCTAAGGGTAAAAGTTGCTGACGAAAAAATAAGCTTCCCGTATCTGTCCATCGTTCGAGAATCCTTGTTCGGTGGATGGACAAATGAGGACATTTCAGAAAGTTCCTTCTTGGTGGCTGGTGCCACCACCATAGCATCTACAGGGACGCCTTTCGTGAGAAAATCTTTTTCAGGTGGAGCTGATAAGAACTTATTTGGCATCCGAGGGACTGGGTCCATAGTGTCTGGTGACTCCCACGTCTTTTGAATAACCAACTCCATAAGCTCATCAAAAGGCGGAGACACCCACGAGGCTAAAGGATGAGATCCAAAAGCCTTCAGGTACACAGACTCCTCATCAGAATGGTTGATGGGTTTCCAGCCGCCTCTCTGTTTCAGAACTTCTAATATATCTGCGAAGGAGATACCTTCAGAGGATGAATGTGGGGACCCTTCTGACTCCTCAAAGTCAGTGTCAGAGGTGATAGACTTGTCTGGACAGGCTATATGCTTCCTCTTACATGTTTCTCTTTCGAGGGGCCTCCTCAGAAGGGCATTCTGGGGAAGTCTCGGAAGAGTGGGGTTTGCCCAATGGGGCTCCCTGAGGCCCTGAATCTCTGCTGTCCTGTGGATGGGGTGGTGCCGAGACAGAAGCTGGTGCCTTGGGGGGAAGAATACCAGTATCCTTGTGTAGAGCTGTAGGTGGTGACAGCAAACTCCTCATCAGCTCGAAAGCAGATCCCCCCCCAGCTCTGAGGATACTTCTGGTTCCAAGTAAACAGAGGGAATCCCCAGCACCAAGGAGACCGGCTCTGAGGCTGATGTAGGAGCAGAGCTCAGCCACACCGAAGCTCTGAAAGGTAAACTCAGAACCGAAGAAACACAGATCAGAGTGTCCCCCCCCACAGCCGATCAGAGAACTTTAGCTCCTAGACACCCTGGATGGCACCGAGAGTGTCGGAGCAGGGAACGGTTCCAAAATCTCCTGGGGGGGGTCTCGGAACAGAACAGTCTACAGCAAGTGGTATTTGGCATTCCAGCTACGAAGACCCAGCTTGGCTCGGAGGAGGAACAGTCGTGGATGGCTCTGAAGCCAGTTAGGGCCAGAGCCAAAAACAATTTAACCAGTGCCAGCGACTTCAAAAGTTTCCGCACCACCCTGTCCAAGTCATCGTTTGACAAGCTCCTAGAGGACCTGGAGAAGAGGGTTGGTCAGCGATAATTCTGCAATATGGGAGATCTCAAGGTAGGGGAGACTGGTACTTGATCAGTGGACTGGCTCCGAAAGCTAGTCTCTTTCGGCTCTGAAGGCCGTGGAGCCAAAGGACTTGATTTCTCCAATTCAGTGATCTCTCTCGGTTCCGAGAGCTGTGGAGCTGAAGAGATTGTTTTTTTTCTAAAGTTTTGGCTAGTGTTTGAGGTGGCTCCGAATTAATCAATGAAGAGGAAGATGATCTTTTTGTAGACTATTCTACAGAACGTTTGACGGGATAGAAGAGAAACAGCCTTGCGACTAAATGATGGCCAACAAAGCAACAAACACAGTAGCAAGATTAAATTGCACATGCAGCACTACAGCAGAGAGAAAACTATATTACTATTCCTAGACTAATAATTATAGCAAAAGACACGAAAATATAAAATTTTCAAAAAACTTAGCCACGGCCAAGGAGAGAGCATCCGAACTTGTAAAGCGGCAAACAAGATCTGGGGAATTACACCACTGCATGATGGGATAGGTATTCAGCCATGAGTCAAGTGAAAGACTTCGAGCTAGTGTATTCGGTCGAGACACAGCTGAGGATCGGCTTCGAACCCAACCAGTAAGAATGAAGGCAAGATAGGACAACATAACATCTAAGTGCTTAGCAGCAGTGGAATCAGCTAAGGCTATAGCTACTAGGTCAGGTCTGAGAATAGTGTGTATAAAATTTAAAAGACAGAGGAATTTAAACATCCTATCTATCTTTTTAGGGACAGCTGGCGACCTATCAGGAAAAATGCAGGCAGTAAGATACATCCTCTAAAGTGGGAAAGGAAATGAGAAATGGGTGTAGGTCCTGGAAAATCCTTCTGTAACAACTTATAAAGTATTTTCTGAGGGACTGTGAAACCTCAATGTTCTTCCACTGAAAACACTTCAGCATTCTAGCATAAAAATTTTGAGGAGGAGTATATACATTTTAGGTTTTCCATTTCTTTTTGGCAGGAAAAATGGGGCCAACCATCTTATTAACGGCACAGCTGCTTCCCCAGGGATGGGCACAGCATTCTAACACAACTGGAAAGCTTTCCCTGTTCCCTCTCCCTTGCAAAAAAGAGAGGATCTCCCTTGCCCACTGAGGGTACACCAACAGCTGCAAAAGAAGAGACTACCCCTTGGTCCATAGTGGTTGTAGGCACTACACCAGAGGGATCTGGGGTAAAAGATGAGTGGTCTGAAGTACAACAAATGGCCACAGCAGAGTCACCTACCTGCAGCTGAGGCAAATTGCTAGCCTGTTGAGATTATTTGCTTAACTTTTTTTCTTTTTTTTTTTTGTGGCTAGGAGGAGGACTGACCATGGGACTGGTAGTCTGTCAAGCAGCAAATTACCAGTGAAACTACCGGTCCACAAAAATTCCTTTTTGATACATAAAGCATAGTAAAAAGTACTTTAAAACACTATGGCAGCACCACAATGGAAACATAAATACAATTTCTCCATAGAAAATATATTTTCAGTTAACACTATTTTTAAACTGACAAAAAAAAAAAAAAGAGTGCTCTGTTTAAAATAATATTAGCCTCAAGACAGCCCCTTAAATAACAATGGTCCCAGCTTTAAAATAAACTTCTGAAAGATGAAAGTAATAAAACATTAGTAAAATTTGAGAAAATGCAAGCTTTGCCCCCAAAATGAACTCATCTGTCCAGCAATGAAAAGCACAAGCCAACCATTGATCCTCAAAAGCCTCAGCGAAGTGTTCTCATTGGCAGCAGTAAAGCACTGAAGGGCTTCACTCCCAAACCTGTCTTTTAATCAGCTTAGCTGGAGCTGCTTGACAGTTTGGGCATGTGGAAGGTGCCCTGAAGCTTTCAGAATGTAATAAATTCTAGCTTGTTGTTTTCAGAAGCCAGTGCAAATATTGCAGAGAGGGGGGATCAGTGTGC
This sequence comes from Protopterus annectens, assembly GCF_019279795.1. Classification (NCBI taxonomy): domain Eukaryota; kingdom Metazoa; phylum Chordata; order Ceratodontiformes; family Protopteridae; genus Protopterus; species Protopterus annectens. The sequence goes on from NC_056735.1 coordinate 16,791,040, forward strand.
AGAGACTCTCAACAGTCCTGCAGAAACAGATAACTCTGATACAGTAAACACCAGAGTAAATAATATACAGACTCCAGAGCAAAGTAAAGAAGAAATGCATACCACAGCTCAAGTTAATGTTGTTACTAGTTTATAGAAAAGGATTTCAGAGCCGTGGACGAGGGTAAGGCAGTCCACACAGCCTATCTGGACCTCCCCAAGGCCTTCAACACCATCCCCCACTCTAGAATCATAGATAAACTTACTAAGCTGGCATAAATCCCTGGGTCACTCGGGTTGCCAACTGGCTTACTGACAAAACCCACACTGTAAAAGTAGCATACTCCAAATCCAGCTCCAGACAAGTGGAGTACCTCAGGGTTCAGTCTTGGGACCGCTCTTGTTTGGCATCTACTTCTCTGAAGTACAGGCCAAGACTCTGGCTAGCAAAGTTCGTAGATGACTGCAAACTGGGAGCCATTACTGAATCCCCAAATAATGTGGCTATTCTACAAAAGGGCCTTACAGAAACATATGCTTGGTGCCAGAGCCATGGGCTCAAGCTCAATGCCAAGAAGTGTATAGTTATCCCCTTTGGGAAAAAACATGTACCTATGAATCAACACATAGATGGCAGTACACTAAACACTGAAAGTGGGATAAGAGACTTAGGAACACAGGTGGACAATGGTCTCACCTTCGATAACCACACTGCCACAACAGTCAGGAAATCTTTCTATGTAGCACACCTCATCAGTAAGGACTTTTCATCCAGAAAAAAGGAGGTCATTGTCTCACTGTACTCATCTCTCATTAGACCCATCATAGAGTACAACGCCCTGTATGGTATGTACCTCAAGCAGATGCCCTATGCTGACCAACTAAAAAAACTCCAGCTATACTCTTGTCACATATCGTCTACTCAGAGGCGATCTCTGCTTAACATACAAAGCCATGTCAAACCCAGTGCTGTTGGACATGCTACACTTAAAGAAATCCCAAGCCATCAGAGTCACATGCTCCAGGGACCTAAACCTTGTCATCACAATGAACAAAACATACTGGAGGGATAGGTTCCTGACCCAGAGCCTCCCCATAGTCAGGAATAGACTGCCCATACATGTCAAGCAGAGCACCTCCTTGGCCCTCTTCAAAAGGAACCTTGACGACTGGATGGGAGATAGGAAATTTACCCCGGGGATCATGTCAGTCGCCCTGCTAGACAGGGGTCCAGAGAAGTAAATATTGTGGGAAGAAATAGCCAGGGAATTGTTTTGGCTAGGGTTGTATAGGACCTAGGGCCAATAGCATAGTACCAACCTATGAATATCTATAAAGGGTGTGGTAGTCAACACCAAACTAGATGATGTCTGACATCGTCTAATGTAGACAGGAATGATAAACCATATAAATATTTATTTATTTATTTATTTTTTACAGAAAACGCACTATGGAATAATGTACTGATTAATACAGATGTATCAGTTTCAGTTACAAACAGACCTCCTACAAGAGGTCTCAAGTACTGGTGTATTGTCAGGATTTGAAAGGTCAAAGGTTACAGTAGTGAGCAGTTCTCACTGTGAAGTACTTTACCAGATGTAAACATGTTGTCAGAGTTAAATGTTGTTTTAGACTTCAGTAACGATTTTATGGAAAAATAAAAATGCTACATAACATATAGTAGTTCAAACAGAAGACACTTGTAAGAAATCGTGTGTAGTAGATTGTGCAGATTATGTACAGAGTTTAAAAAAATCAGTTACTACAGGAATATACAGATTCTCATGGGATATAAATTCTGGTTCAGTTGCTACAGCTGAATTTTAGTCAGAAAAGCTACATTTTCAGAAACAGAATTGTATTGACAGGCTGAAAAGGAAAAGGTAGTATAATAAAATAATCAAGTTCATTCAATTCACTTTTATGGCCATTATGTAAAAAAAAAAAAAAAAAAAGACAGCTACAGGCTAGTACTAGATTTGAAATTAGTAAATATGTACACCATTCTGGTAGCACATCTGTATGGCACAAAAGAAAAGACAGCCAGGTTAAATCTGTGTAACAAATGACTTACACAGTTGCAGATCTGTCTGATAATTGTTTGCTATTGTTTTGCTTCAGCAGACATTGTCAAGACCACTGAATTATGGTAATAAAGTGTTGCAGTGGATAAATAACATTTGGATATTGACAGAGACAGAAGAGCATTTACAGATATTAAATTATGTTTGGATAGTTTTAGAGAGTGTATAATTTAAATTCAATGTTACATTTTTATAAATGTCAGTACAGTCAAAGGTATGGATCCTATGCAAGAAAAGACTACAGCATAAATATTGTGTCAGTGTAGCCATAAGTTCAAATCTCATGTAAGAAAGAATGCAATGTAATTTACTGTATGATGAAACTTCACATACTTGTAAAGGACAAACAAGTAAAACTCATAAATCAGATCAGTTTAATTCTAGTAGTATATATGTATATGTAAAATGTTCAAGATTTTCATACATTTCATGCAGAAACTGCAGTTCACTACAGGCATGGATTTAAGCAATTAAGTTAATCAGATTATAGGTCAACTCAGTGAGCTGAATTAAAGACAGTACTGTATGCTATAAAACAGAATTGTAAAGATCAGATAAATATTATTAGCGACAGTGTTTATGCAGTAACAATCCTTACTATTTATCTGAAGATTTGGGGTACAAGGAAAATGGTTGGGTCTATATCAGTTGAGCGAAAACCCTATTACGCGAATACGTCGAACCGTACTGCACGAAGTACGTAAACCTCAAACGTCCAAAACCGTGAATTCCGAAATGTCGATTTGTTTTGGTTGGCCCGTCTGCGGTATAGCTCCGTAAGGTAAGTGTGAGATAGATAGGACTTCAGGGTTAGGATTTGGGTTAAGATAAGTGCATAGATAGGTAATGTATGTAAGATTTAGTGTAGTGTTAGATGTAGGTTTTTTTTAAGTGTATGTATGTGTGTTATTTATTTTGTTTGGGTGTATGTCTGTAGGGGAAGTGTGTGGTAGTTATGGACCTCAGGGTTAGGGAGGGGTTAAGGATAGTGCATAGATAGTTGTGTATGTGGGGTTTAGTGTAGTGTTGGAAGAAGGGTTTTGATAAATGTATGTATATGGATTATTTATTTTGTTTGGGTGCATGTCTGTAGGGTTTGGTTAGTGTATGTATGTGGTTTATTTATTTTGTTTGGGTAGGTACTAGGTAGCGGGTGGTGGGGTTGGCCGACTATGATAGTTTGATATTTTATTTTTCGCAGTTTGGTTCGTTCGGGATTTTCGCGGGTCGAGGTATAGGGGTCAATGTTTAGGTATTAGCGTAAAGGGGTTTTCGCTCAACTGATATAGACCCAAATGGTTGACAGTAACGATAAACCCTCGCATCATTCAGAAGTACTGAAAAGAGTTAAATTACGTCAGTTGAAAGAACAGATGTATGCAAAGCAATGGGCGGAAAACTGCATACTGAAGAAATTCTTTTGTATAAATTACAGCTTGAAGATCAAAAAGTAAAAAAAAAAAATCATCAATTAAGATTAATTTTGTAAAGGTGCAGAAATGCAAAAAAAAAAAAACAAGGAATTAGTACAGTGTCAAATTATTACTTTAATTTCATTTCATTTTATGACAGGAAGAATAATAAGCACGGAGTTTCCAGTCTGATTCAGTAATAAAGTTGCAGCCGTTTTACTTCACTATAGTATACTATCAGTTTTGTTAAGGAACTACAAGAATTTTATTAATAATTTATTCCATGCAGCAAAAATGTATATAAAGTCAGGGCAACAAGTATAATTGTTAAAGCTGTGAATGTTATTTTAAGAACCTGATACTGCTTTTTGTATTTTTAAAGATATTATACTGGAAGAACAAGTTTATTACAGAAAAGTTTCAAGCTGAATTTAAATTTCAGGTTATGTTTTCAGACAACTGCATAAATGTACCAGATTTCAGTTTATGCTTTTATATGCTTTTATCTGCATTCAGATGCTGCTGGGACAAAAAAGGAATTCATTTAGTGTCAATTTAGTTACTTTGTGGAATATAACATTCATACACAGTTATTTTAAAAGCTCAGTATAATACATTTTTAGCAGCATTACTAGATAGTTTCTACACAGGATCATAGGAGTTTACAAGACTAACGGCTCCAGGGCCCTTACAAGCCTAGCCATGTTCAATCCGTGTTCCCAAGGGTGTCTGGTTCAAGCAAAAAACTAAAATCATCACCTACTGCCTCTGTCCAAAAGGGAACACAGGTGGAACTCCTGGGGTGAACTCCTGGTTACCCAGCCAATCGTCCAAACTGTGCTTAATAGGGCCAACAAAGGGCTTTGTTTAACATGAATAGGAAGCTTGTTCCAAAGGTGGGGCAACCTCTGAGAGACAAGTCTGTCTCTCCAGCAAGTTTTGTTGATGTCACATACCAGGTTAAGGTCTTTTGAGTGAGTAACCCACGTGACATTTGACTTGCGAATGTTCATCATTTCCATCAAAGCTGAGTCAGAGATTGTTCTATATGCAAGGCACAGGTTGCCTTCTGAGCAGTCTGCATGACAAGAAGTAAAGTGACCATGGATTTCAGTCTGTCCACAGAAGACAGCTCGAAGTCCTTGAATTTTCTTTTTAAGGAACCTTTGTGGTCTCTCCAATTGCTGCAGGTGTTTGGAAAGGAACATACTAAAGGGAGTATTGTACTCTATCATTGGCTTGATGAGGGAAGAATACATGGGGGGTTATAACCTCTTTTTCTGGAGACAATGTCCTTACTTATGAGAAGAGCAATATAAAATGCACTTCTTAACACTGTGGAAACATGGTAATCAAAGTTAAGGTGCGGTCACAACCTGTGTGCCCAGTTCTCTCACCACTGACTGTATGCTTAGGATATTGCTACTGATGTGGTAGTTTGCAGGAACATCACCCTTACCGAAGAGGATAATAATGCATTTTTTTGCATTAAATTTAAGACCATGGCTTTGGCAACAGTCATTAGTCTGTGTAAGACCTTCTTGCAGGATGTTGACATTACTAGGGGTTTCGATGATTGCTCCCAGTTTGGAATCATCAGCAAACTTTGTCAGCCACAGTCCTTCAGTTTTAGCCTGCACTTCGGGGAAGTAAATTCCGAAGACTGGGGGTTCCAAAACAGATCCCTGTGGAAGACCACTGGCTATGGGTCTGCTGGAGGAGGTGGAGTCCCTTATGTCCCATCAGTGAGCCAGTTTGCAACCCACCTGACACTATATGGGTTGATACACAGCTGGGTGAGTTTATCAATGATGCCTGATTTGGAAATTGTATCAAAGGCGTTGGCTAAGTCTAGGTAGGCCGTATGCTTAGATCTGCCCTTGTCTAGGGCTTTGGTGACCGTCTTGAAACAGTCAACCAAATTTAACAGGCATGATCTCCCCTTGACAAAGCCAACTGGGTGGGGTTGAGCATTTGGAGATTTCCTGTATCTTTGTTATAAGGCCCATGATGATTTATTCTATGAACCTGCAGATAAGGGTGGTCAGGCTAATGGGTCTGTAGTTCCCAGGGTCTGGGGATGCACCCCCTTGAGTAGCTGTTTCCCATTCCACTGGGATTACGCTGTGATTGAAAAGTATGCTCACTAGTGATGCTAATTCCTGTTTTAACCCATGTAGAACACAGCCCAGGATGGTTCCCCCCCCCCAACAAACATCTTTATTAAATTTTCACATATGACATTGGCAATCTTACATTTATATAAATGAAAAACAAACACTGCACAATGGTACCTCCTATATTGAGCCAATAGATATTGCCAACATACTGGCTGACAGATTCAGTGCCAACTTTACCCTCCTCCCCCCAAAAAGACCGATCACAATACCAGAGGAATGCTAGGCACCCAGCATTATATCAGCACAGGTTAAAGCTGCATTGTTCAAGGCCAAGAATACAGCTCCAAGGGAACCAACAATATCCCTGGATGTGTTCTAAATGAACTACAAAGAGAACTGGCACCACATCTGTGTGCCCTGTTCAATCACACCTCAGGCTTTGTCCATATGAAAAATGCACCGTTGCAGTCATCCCTCTCCATAAAGGGGGAGCGACTACAGATGTAAGGCTATGGAGCGTATCATCATGGACCTAATTGACAAGGATACAGGGAATCTCCAAACTCTAGATCCCATGCAATTTGGTTTTGTGAAAGGTAGATCATGCCTGCTCAACCTGGTTGACTTATTTGAGTCAGTCACCAGAGCTGTGGATGAGGGCAAAGGAGTTCATACAGCCTTCTTCGATCTGGCCAAGGCCTTTTGATACCATTCCCCACTCAGGAATTATTGACAAACTCACCAAACTAGGCATTAACCCCTGTAACACTAGGTGGGTTGCAAATTGGCTCACAGATAGAACAGACAGTGTGAAAGTAGTGGACTCCAAGTCGGAATGCTGACCAGTCACGAGTGGAGTCATATAGGGATTGGTCCTGGGTCCTCTCCTGTTTGGCATCTACTTCTCAGAAGTCCAAGCCAACATGCAGGGACTCTGGCTGACCAAGTTCTCAGACGACTGCAAGCTGGGAGCCATTATTAACTCCTCAAGTGATGTAGACATCCTACAGAAAGGCCTCACTGAGACCAGTGACTGGTGTCGAAACCATGGCCTTAAACTTAATGCCAAAAAATGCATCATCATCCCCTTTGGGAAAAACTCAGTTCCCACTAATTACCACATCGATGGGAGCCCAGTGAACACTAAAGGCGTTACAAGAGATCTGGGGACACAGCTTGACAGCAACCTCTCCTTCGACCACCACATTGCTACTGTGGTCAGAAATTCCTTCTATGTTGCACATCTCATTAACAAGGGTTTTGCAGGAAAAAAGAGGTCATCATCTCTCTCTACTCTTCCCTCATTAGGCCAATCAGAGTATAATGCCCCATTTGGCATGTATCTCACTAGACACATGCAACAGCTGGAAAGGCTACAAAAGTACCTCACAAAGAGGATCCTAGGCCTTAAACACGTCTTACATGGACAGACTCAAAAAACTCCAGTTATTCTCGGTCTCTGCTTGACTTACAAAGCCATGTCTGACCCAGTTCTGTTAGAAATGCTACATCTAAAGAAATCCAAATCCCTCCACACCACATACTCCAGATACCTCACCTTCATTACCACAATCAACAGAACATGCTGGAGAGACAGGTTCATAACCCAGAGACTGCCCATGCTCTGGAATAGACTTCCCATATATGTCAAGCAAAGCATCTCACTGGCCCTCTTCAAGAGAAATCTTGAGTGTGGGAAATAGAAAGTTCACCCCAGGAATCACTCCAATGGCTCTACTTGATAGAGGCACTGGGAACTAACATCGGGCAGCATGATGCCAGGGCATGTCTATGGGCTAGGCTTGTAAAGGCTCCAGGGCCACTAGCCTACTACACACCTATGAAAATGACACCACTTTAGTTGCAAACAGTATACTTCACAGATACCATTGAAACAACTGTAGTTGCAAACATTAAACATCACTTATAATCCATTCAGTCATTGTCAGTTGAGCATTATATGGCTCATTCAAATCCTGCCTCTTAAACCTTGTTCCTCTTCTGCATATATTGTTCCCACAATTTCCATTTTTGTCCTATGTAGTTTGCTCCTTTCCTTTTCTAAAGATCCCAATTCCAGTTGTTTTATCTCTGTTACTATATTCACATCTTCTAGTAAACTTGGTCTAGACTTTGATTTCTGTTTTCTAGTAACTGCTTTTTTAGCAGCCACCATAACTGGACTCAGCAAGGCTTTACTATTTCTAGGCAATTTCAATTCTGTATCATAACAAAAAAATCATCTCCAGTCAATCCAATCTGCTCATGCAGCATTTCGAAAACAGTGGTCTGCAGGGAATCCTTAAAATCTGCCAGCTCATTACACTCCCAAAAAATATGTTCCCACTCACCTCTTTCTTGCCCTTCACGTCTCCAACATTTGGTATCCACCTTAGGAAAATTTATTAGGAGTCTACTTGGGGTATAAAAATACCTATGTAAACACTTCCAGGCAAAGATCCTAAATCTTCTAGACTTTGTTGCATATTTAGGAGATATACATATATCCCCCATTTGTCTCTCTGTGAATTGCTTATCCCAGTCTCTCTTCTTCCCAATCCTTTCTAAGCTCCTCTGATTGATTCTTATAATCATTGTGCAGTATTTTATAGGATTTACTAATTATTCCTTTTGTAATGGTAGCTTCTCTTCTAGATTCGATTAAAAACTCTACCATTGCTGGTCTTTCATTCAGGAGCCCCCCATTTCTTTCTCTTTGCCTATACTGTGCTATCAATCCTTGATAGGGAAGGAAGTCTCTAACCTGCAGTCCAAATTCCCTTTCTAGTTATTTGCTCCGAATACCTTTGTTCCTTTGCCAGTTTTCTCTAATAAATTCCAGCCCCCTCCTGCCTATTACCTGTATACCTGACCACAATCATCCCTATCGGCAAAATCCCTCTTCTCCATTCTCATGCTGGTTTGGTTATTAGAATACTCCCTGCTATTTTATGAATATAATACTCTGCATGATTGTTGTTGTTCTCCTTAAGAGTCTGCATCCAAAATCCCAACTCTCCTTATTTCTTGAGCTTCCTCCCTGTATTAGAATCATGCCTTTCCACTTTGAATTATAGTTTCCTATTTGTACTATGTATAAGAGCCTTAACTGTGTTGCTCCAAAATACCCCTTCAAATTGGGTAATCCTAGTCCGCCTTGTTATTTTGGAAGAATCATCTTACCCCACTTGACCCTTGCTGTTTTCCCTTCCCACATAAAAATCCTTCAACTCTTTCAAATTGCTACCCAGAGCTTTTCCTCTGGTTAATAAAAATATGCCTGACCTGTGTATAAGACTAAAGGGACTAAAACTATTTTAATGGCTTGTATCTTAGTATCCATATCCATGTAACAAATCTTCCAGTTTCTCAATTTTTGTATTATCTTCTCTTTAGTCTCTGCCCACATTTCCTTAGCTGACACATCAGAGTAATTTCTAATCCATACTCCTAAATGCTTCATTTGTATCATGTCTCCATAAATATGGATATTGTTGGACCGATTCGTGTGTGGGTACATACTTTATTACTATTGCCTTTGTTTTAGCTTCATTCATTTTGTATCTTGAGAAGATTTGAAACCAACTTAAAATGTTCCACAACACTGGAATGTCCCTTTCTGGTTTTGTCATGCATAAAATAATATCATCTGCAAACAGAGCCAAGCTTTTCCTGACTACAATACCAATTATATCCTTGAATTTCTGAATCCCTTATTTTCTTTGCCAATGGTTCTAAATATAATGCAAACAACAAAGAGGAAAGCAGACAACCTTGCTTGGTTCCTCTACTCAAGCAGAAATTATCGGAGAGGATCCCACTCACTTCAATTTGCACCTCTGAACCCTCATATGTTCTTCTAATCAATCTTACAATTGTATCAGGGAAAGCAAATGCTTCCATTGCCCTGCTCATGAAGTTCCAGTCTACTCTGTCAAATGCTTTCTCTCCATCAAAACCCGCCAATAAAAGTGGTATTTTCTTACATTCTGCTTTCCCTCTGGATCATCAGTGTTCTGTTAATATTGTCAAATGTTTGCCTCCCCTCCACAAAAAACACACCGATCCATATATCTATCAATTCTGGTATCACTTTTGCCATTCTTTTAGCCATTATAGACACTAACACTTCAAGATCATATTTAGTATTAAAATGGGCCTGTATGAAGCGGGATCCGATGGATCTTTACCCTCTTGAGGTATTACCATTACCATCACCTTCTTCCAGATGCTGATACTTCTACTCCTCTTAAAATACTGTTAAACAAAACCTTCCAGATCTTAATCAGTTTTTCCCTCCTAACTTCTAAACTTCCACAGGAATACCATATTTTCCTTGGGACTTTCCTGTAGATTTTTTTATCTCATGCTTTCCTATCCTGTTAATAACTGAGCCTCTTCTACCGTTAACCTTTGTTTACCTTTTCTTGTTTTCCATATTTCTCTGCTTTACACTAACTTTTATACAATTTCCGAAACATTTCTAATACTTCTACAGGGTCTCTTGTTATCTTCCTTCTTATAGGCTCCCTAAGCTTGGTGACGACCTTTTCCACTTTCTGTTGCCTGAGTTGTGCTAAGAGTTTTTGTGCTCTACAATTATTATCAAAAAACAGTTGCTTAACAGCAATCTTTCAAAACTTGTGCATATTATTGAGCTGATCCCTTATTTTCTGTTTAGCGTTCTGCAGGTGCTCCTTTTCTTGTTCTGAGAGATCCCTTCTATTTTGCAATACTTTAACATTTGTCAATCCCGCTAAATAATTCTGTTTAACCATATCGCCCTTTCTTGCATTTCCACCCTAGTTTTAAACTCCACTTTAATTTTGTCCCACTCCCTAGCTATGTTTTCAGAATAAAATTATATCTTCACTAGTAGCTCCTGAATTATTTCTAAAACCCATTCCTGAAATTCTTCTCTTTTCAACTGATAGTTGGGAAAGCTCCAGTGTCTCATTTTTATTTCATTATCTTGCCTTTTTATTTTAATTACTGGCGCATGATCTGAAATAGTTATTGGGTGCATTTCAAGACCTTCAATTAAATGCACATGTTCCTGTGAGATGTGAAATGTATCTAGCCTAGCCCAGTTTTTGTATCTCTGTGAGTAATATGTAAATTCACTTCAAACTCCCAGTACTGAACTCACATCTTCCATGCCAAACATTTTCATAAATTTCTTCAAAAATCTACCCTCCTTTATTATAGCCTCCTATCTAGCCCCCCCCCCAAACACATCTTCACTGTTGCAAACCAAATTACAGTCTCCACCTATAATCAATATTCCTTGCTGAAAGCTGATTATTTCTCCCAGAATTTCTTAAGCTCCATTGTAGCAGTTTTAGGGGGGATGTAAATGCATGCCAGTGTAATCTTCTTCCCTAGCCAGCAGTCCCTTAGTACTATGTATCTTCCATTATTTTGTTTCCACTTCTATCACTACTGGAGCTCCTCTTGCAATTAACATAAGTACTCCTCTTTTCCTCTGCCCCAGATATTCCGCTGAATAATCATCCTGAAAACTTTTTTTTCTCTAATTCACATGTTCACTTCTTTCCAGGTGTGTCTCCTGTAGCATAGCTATTTGAATTCTACATTTAATACAGTTCACTACTTTTTCTTTTTTATATTTATTTGTATGACCATTCAGATTGAAAGACATTACAGAAAGCATCATTTTCTTATACAGTTATTATTACTACCTTTTATGCATAACTGCTTTTTTAATAAATGTCTAGTTCCAACTTTTAAGTTACATGTGTACACTGTTCAGCAGGTTGGTCTTTTATACAGTTGTTTCTTGCCATATCCATTTGCGCCTATGACACATCTTACATAATTTTTTTGAAAGCCCTCAAACAGAACAAAGAACCTCCCAAAAAAACTCCTAAAACCTATTGACTTGATGACATACAAGAGTATGTACATCTTCAAATATTGATATTTTTGCTTCCTAACAAGAACATAAGTTCTAAGTTGATAGCTACACATATAGGCTAAAGTTAATCCAAAAAGAAGAATTAGTCATGTTAAGACACATGGTACAGCCTGTGCTATCAGTTAAGTGCTGTTTGATTTTGTACATCTTTATATCTCACTATGGGTGAGAAAACACTTTAATGCTTTCAGTAAACACTTTCTCCAAGCCATTTCTCTTTATCAAATTGTCTTCTAGTGACATGCAAACCAGTCACAAAACTGCTAACGGCACCTTGTTTATCAGAAAAAAAAATTCTTACAATATTCAATATTCTTTTTCATTTACTTGCTTTGTACTAAATTTGTTACTGGATAATGCATAGGATTTTAACCCAGTCATTTCCCTATGGAAGCATGGGAAAAAGCACACTGAATTTTCTTTTGTCATACTCTCTTAACCAGACCTTTCCGCTCCACACCCATCTCCTCACCTCCTCTTTTTTTTTCACTCCAGTGCCTACATTTCTTAAAACTGAACAAAGAAAAAGAGAGAAGGGTGAAAAAGAAAAAAACAAACACACCTGTTTATAGTATTCCTTTTGCATTTACAAAAATGAGAAAACTCTCAAGTCTAACTGATTTTGTATTTTCTTTAAAGTTGTCACACCTGGGAAGACCCCTGATTGTTTTCAGTGAACATTATGTCCTAGCCAATTTCTCTGTTCTTTTTTCTTTTCCCTCAGCCAATCCCCTTCCACCAAACTGTCTCCAGTTTCTCTTCATCAGACTGCCTCCATGAAGACCAGCTACTAAAATGCTATTTAGTACACATACATGCAACTGCTAGGAAAAAAATGTCTCACAATATTCAACATTCTTTTCCATTCACTTGCTCCCTCTCTTAAAACAAAGGGCCTTAATCAGTCACTTCCCCATGCAAGAATGAAAAAAAGCATATCAACTTAAACCTTGTCATGTCCCTTCAAGCAGGCTCCTCTTTTTCTGCTTTTCTTTTTTTTTTAATCATTGCATTGCCTATATTTCTCAAAACTGTACAAGAAGAAAAAGAGAAGTGGGGAGAAAAAGAAAAACAATACTGGTTTACAATCCCCATTATACCTAATAGTATGCAAAGAAAACCATGTACTATTAAGAAAAGAAAGTGTTTTCTTTACTTACAGGTAGCGTTCTCCCCTCTCTTCCCCTCCTCAAAGCATTTGTCCCAAACATTAATGATATGAAGCAAGGCATATTACTTTACAGTCCTCCACACATCAAGCCAGTTTTGAAAAAGTCCAATATTTCCATATTGTCTTGTTTTGTCATATTTCACAAATAAAATTACTGCATTGTAATCCCACATTAAGTTACTGATTTCATTGTTGTTCCTCTCCATCACCCAAATCCTGTCTCTACTTCATTTCCAACATACTATTGATTCTTCAAGTCAATTCTCATGCCCCCTTCTTCTCTTGAAACATTTCATAGGTTCATAGGTGACAAGTTCTGATACCCCTGAAAAGTGTAAGCAGGGGTTTGGGAGATGAACCATTTGCAGGTTATTTGTGACAAACCAGGGATGAAGTTCCGTTTTCCCATCCAACCATCCAAGTTGCACTTGAATTGGGATAGGGAGGAACTCTGCTTCGCATGGATGGGGAGCCTGTTCCATAGATGTGGTAGTCTCTGGGATACATACCCATCTCTCCAGCAGGACCTATTTATATCACAGGCAAGGTGCAAGTCTTTTGAACAGGTAATTCTGGTGCTGTTTGTTTTTGTGGAGATGCAGGAGGTTCATCAGAGTGGGGTCTGACAACACCCTATATTCAAGGCATAGATCTCCCCTCAAAAGTCTGTAGGAGACAGAATACAGTGATAGGGCCTTGAAGTGGTCTGCATAGGACATTTTACTTACTCCCTGCATTATTATGTGGATGTTCCAATTGTTGGATATGCCTGGTTAGGTACATACCAAAGGGGGCACTGTACTAAATGATAGGTCAGATGAATGTCGAATACAGTGGAACAATGACTTCCTTGGACTTAAATGCCATACCGTTGTTTATAAGTTGTGCAATATAGAATGATTTCCTCACCACTGTAGACACATGATGGTCAAAGGCTAGATTACAATCTATGTGTGTCCCCAAGTCACTGACTACTGGGCCAACTTTAAGGGGTGTGATGTTAATGATTGGTTTGGGAGGGTGGCCTAATGGTTAAGGTGTTTGCCTTACAAACACAAGGTGCAGGGCTTGAGTCTCACAAGGGATAACTGGCTAGGCTTACAGTGGCTCGCAAGGGCAGTTAGCCTAGTACTAACCTATGAACCCATGATACTTAGCAGGGATGAATGACTTCCCAAAGGAAACTATTATGCATTTCTTGGCATTTAGTTTTAGTCCATGGCTCTGGCACCAGTTGTCTGTCTGTGTCAGCCCTTCCTGGAGAGTGTCAGTGTGAGATTCAATGACCGCTCCTAATTTGCAACCACCTGCAAATTTAGTCAGCCAGAGACCACTGACATTGGCCTCAATTTCTGAGAAGTAAATGTCAAAAAGGAGTGGTCCAAGGACTGATCCCTGAGGGGAACCACTTGTGACTGGCCTCTTTGTAGAGGTGGACTCCCCGATTCTAACTTCCTGGGTCCTGTCTGTGAGCCAGCTGGCTATCCACTGGGTGACATAAGGGTTTGTATCTAACCTCCTGACTTTGTCAATAATGCCAGAGTGGGGTATTGGGTCAAATGCCTTGGCCAGGTCAAGGTAGGCAGTGTTAACATCTTTGCCCTCATCCACTGCTTTGATGACCTTCTTAAAGAAATCCACCAGGATGAGTAGGCATGATCTGTCCTTGATCAAACCAAACTGGGTTGTGTCCAGTGTCTGGAGGTTTACTATATCTTTATTGATCATCTCCATGATAATTCTTTCCATGGCTTTACATCGGCCCACCTTTCTGCAGAGGGTGACTGTTACCTTTCTCCATTCATGAAGCACAAAACCAGTTTGGAGGCTACAGTCAAAGAGTAATTCCAGAGTCCTTGATAGGTCATGTTTCAGGCAATTTAGAAGGCATCCTCGGATATTGTCTGGGCCCACTGATGCAGTGTTCTTGGTTTTAGAGAGAGCATTAAGGACGTGTTCCCTAGTGATAGTAGGGGGATTTATATTTGATGATACTTCCAGAGAGGATATTGAGGGGGAGAGAGGGGTAAGGTTGGAGATGAATTTATCAGCCAGGAGATTTGCTACGTATTCTGGCTAAGTATAGGTGGGTCCATTTACAATGAGCTCTGCACACAACTGTGTATTGCTTTTGAGGTTGCGGACATAGCTAAAGAATGCTTTGTGTTTGTCCTTGGCCTGGGAAGACAAACTTAACTCAAATTTGGCTTTGGTAGACTTTATTTGTCCTCTGAGTTGATTGTTTAGTTTGATGAGAATGCGTTTATCCTGCTGGGTGCTGCACCTTCTAATTTTTGCCATGATTTTCTTCCTCCTATTATACAGCCTACTGATTTTGTGATTCCACCAGGGTGGCTTGTTTTTGGAGTTAGTTCTGCATGTCCTCCCGGTGGGTACATCTGCCTCTATGCAGCTATTAACATGTATTTCAATTTTCCATTGAAATACAGGAAAAGGTTTCACAGGTGCAGTCTCTCTGTGATCTTTATTACCAGAACAAGAAGCAGACTCTCCTGTTTCACAGCTCAGTTTTTGTTGGGACAAACTTTTGTATTTCCTCATAAGCATGCACTTCATTAAAAATGATTTTATCCCTCTTGGGAAGAAAAAACTGAAGACAGCTGGATACCGCAGTTTGAATCTCACACATGCGTCTCGACATTCTCTGAATAGTGGAATGAATTTACTTCTCTCTTAACTGGTGTACAATGAGTAATCATTCTCCACAAACACTCGTCTCCCACTTTTAGTATTTTGTCTTTCTGCCAGTTTTGTTAGAATCAACTCCTTCTTCTGGTAGGATTTCATCTTTACTATTAAAGGTCTAGGCTGCTTTCTTATACCTAGGTTTAAAGCATAAACAAGATGTGACCTTTCAGCTAACAATTCCTGCTGTGGAATATCAGTCCAATTGCTTATTTTTGCTTTCATAAAATTAATGCAGTCTGTTCCTTCCAGCTTCACTGTCAAAATCTCTGGTCTTCCCTATGTGCTTTTCCCTCTAATTCTATTATATTTTGAAACATCTCTTCCTGAGCAGTCTCACATTCAGCCAGCCTTTTCTTCAACCTCTGATTTTTGCAGCTTTATCATCTC
The DNA here is from genome assembly GCF_019279795.1 of Protopterus annectens. Classification (NCBI taxonomy): domain Eukaryota; kingdom Metazoa; phylum Chordata; order Ceratodontiformes; family Protopteridae; genus Protopterus; species Protopterus annectens. The sequence goes on from NC_056735.1 coordinate 16,806,843, forward strand.
ATTTGAATATCTGTTTAAAGCTTCTTCTATTTGTTCCAGCCTTTTGTTGTTTGTATTGATATACTCTAGCAGTGTTTTGTTTATTTTAACCAGGTCTGTATACAGTTTGTCTTGTATCTTCCTGTAGCTTATTGGAAGTCATGTCTGAAGGTTGCATTAGTATTTGCTGAACAGCTGCAGAACTCTCCCCAGTCAGTGTTTCTTCCTCACTTTCTGTAGTTAATTTTTGTCCAGGTCTTCTGTCAGTGGCGGCTGGTGACTTCAAATCACAGGGGGGCTGCAGGAGACGCTGAATGGGCGGGGTCAAATGGAAGGGGTGTGGTCAACCATAAAGGGGAGGGGCTATGCACAAAACCACAAAAAAACTAACTTTAATTAAATACGCTGCCCTGGGTGGCAAACCATCATTATGAAAGTCCAATCAAGACAAAAATAAGTGTAGAAGAATAAAAATATTTCAATGCATTGGCTGCATGACAGCTTACTTAATATCTAGATGGAAACAAAAGGTTGTGAGGCATGAAAAAATAAATTACTTTTAAATACATTACTGGAATGCCAGTCAAAATCAAGTATAAGAAAAACCAGAAGCACTCAACTCAAACCACTTCTCCTTGCACTGCAGTTCTAATTATAATATATTCAGCTTTATTAAAGTACCAAGCAACATGCTGAAAGTAGAAATCTATGTGATGCCCCACTTGTAAAAATGTTTCTTATCCAAAAAGACCTGCTGCCTGACAACTTGTTTCATGGGGAAAACATGATAAAAGTAAAAAATGAAAAGCAAACAAGAAACAAGCTCAAGATACATTGCTTAAAGGATTACTGTACAGGTTATGGACCACACATGATTGGCATTCTGTTTAGTTTACGGGTAAAGCCTGTAGAGATGACTGGAAGTCTCCAACAAGTGCAATGAGCTTTTTAAAATAATGGAATCCTGTCCTTTAATACCCAAGGCTTATACATTATCTAGTCAATTATTCTCTGCATGGCAACAACAGAAAGGCTTTCAATGTTGGCAATTCTTTAACAGTATGCTTATTAAAGCTTACTTGCATCTTACGATGTCAGACAAGCTTACCTTATGGTCATTAAAGCATTGCTACTTAAACACAGAGCAACAGGCACTTTGAGTAATAAGCATAAATCAACAGTACAAAATATGACAGAAACCAGACCATTCTGCAAAATCAAGGACAGATGAAAAGCCACTGTAGTACTTATGCAGTGTGTCCTCCCCATCCAAGGTAGATACAACTACTCCTTGCCTTGCTTGGACACATCCAGAGTCACTACATGGGGAGTGGGGTGCAACAAGCATGTCACAATTTGAAATCTCTCTGGCTGACTGTGATGGCCCTGACACATTTGTCATACCTCTCAACTTCAAGAGCAAGAAATCTGGACAAAGCCATACACAGAAGTGGGACAAAGGCACAACAATAAGGACAATTTTTAAATATTGCTCTAATAAACTTAGAAAGATAATAGAATAGGTCTTGCATTAGTATGAATTTTCTGAAGGGTATAAAATCTGAAACTCAAATGTCTGTCATTTTCTAACTTCAGTCTTTAGTGATTTGTCACTAATTTGCCAAAAACACAATTTTATGAAAAATGGACCAAAAATGTGATGCAAAAATATAAAATAGACACACAATACAGCTTCTACCTGTCAAAGAAGGGACACTTTAATATTAGTACTGCTACCTTGAGCAGCTGACAAAATAAAAGAATCTACATGCATTTCAAGTAATCTATAACTTTGATTATTACAGTTATTTCTTAATTGTAAACCCTCCATGTTTTCTTCCAAAATTGCTATTTTATGGAGGGATTATTAGGGGAAGAACAACATTTTGAGCCAAAATTGGGGACAGTTGAGAGGTTGGCTATGCCTAATTCTATAAAGCAATTTATTTGCATGTACCTCTCAACCTGTTAATGCAGTAAATCTGAACAAGGCCAAATATATTGGGGCACATATAAACAGTACTAAAATTGCTCTTGTATAAATTGAGACAGTTGATAGAACGGCTCTTACTTTAACATGCATTTTTATGAAGGTTATGAAGTCTGAAACTTATTATTTAGTGACTTCCGGCAAATCATTTAGGAATTAAAACTACAAATTTTATGAACAACAAACCAAAAATAAGAAGCAAAAATCTATTCATTCTTTGAAAATCTGGACAGTTGGGAGGTATAGTTCAGCTGGGCCTGTCTGAGTTTGCTGCCCTTCCCCTGACAAAATAATGGTTGAACTGGAGCCTCTGCAGCCATTCCAATTAACCATTACTTGGCTATTTCACTCCATTTACCATAAACACTAATGTGCATACTGCTTTACTTCAATGATTGGACTTCATTTGAAAGTTTTATTTTGTATTTTACAGCACAAACATTAAGTCATCTGTTAAACAAAGCAATGCAGTCTCACAATGAAAACTTAGCATTAAAACTTCTCTGCCCTTGAAACTCACATTCATTGAAACAGCATTGAAACCCACATTCAAAGAAAATACATTTTGCCAGTGGCAGATAAAGATTAATTTTGGGCTGTTTTCGAATCATAGGCCCCTTGCATATGAAACATACATGTGCTCTTTGATACACCTTCCTCATTGTACTAAAAATTATATTCCTTGTACAATACAGTACACTTGTTAGAGGGTGTTTTAAATTTGTTTTGAACATTTTTCCAGTAAGCAATGAAACAAAACATATGCACCCATAATGGCAAAACTGCCCAGTTGAGAACATTTATCATAAAAACGTCTACTCAGACTTCCACAGTCCACCATTATTAGTAAATATACACAATTCTACAGTCCACCATTATTAGTAAATATGCACAATTCCACAGTCCACCATTATCAGTAAATATGCACAATTCTACAGTCCACCATTATCAGTAAATATGCACAATTCTACAGTGCACCTTTATCAGTAAATATGCACAATTCTACAGTGCACCTTTATCAGTAAATATGCACAATTCTACAGTCCATATTCAGTGAATTCAGTTCTTGCCATAGCTGTCAACCTTAGCACAAAAACCTGGACGAAGCCAATAATGGGGGAATACAGTCCCAAAAATAGGGACAAATTTAAAATATTCATCTTATAAACTTAGAAAATTGCTAGAAAAAAGGTTGTGCTACTATGTATTCTGAAGAACATGAAGTTTGAAATTCAAATGCCGGTCAATTTTACTGCGGACAGAACAAAAACAATTTTCAGCAGAGACGCAGGGATTAATACTGCAGACACGTCTTTGTAAAATGGCAGGGCATCAGAGCAAATCCACACAAACACAGAGAGGAGATGCAGACTCCACACAGAAGCCACCCCAACCAAGAATCAAACCAGAAAACCTATAGCTGTGAGGTAACAATACTACCACTGCACCATCAAATCTGCAAGCAATTAAGCATTCAGAAACCTGAAGTCTGAAATTCAAATGCTGGTCAATTTTACTGCGGACAGAACAAAAACAATTTTCAGCAGAGACGCAGGGATTAATACTGCAGACACGTCTTTGTAAAATGGCAGGGCACCAGAGCAAATCCACACAAATACAGGGAGGAGATGCAGACAGAAGCCACCCCAACCAAGAATCAAACCAGAAAACCTATAGTTGTGAGGTAACAATACTATCACTGCACCATCAATTATACAAGGAATTAAACATTCAGAAACCTGAAGTCTGAAATTCAAATGCCTGTCAATTTTACTGCGGACAGAACAAAACAATTTTCAGCAGAGACGAGGGATTAAAACTGCAGACACATCTTTGTAAAATGGCAGGGCACCAGAGCAAATCCACACAAACACAGGCAGGAGATGCAGACTCCAAACAGAAGCCACCCCAACCAAGAATCAAACCAGAAAACCTATAGCTGTGAGGCAACAATACTACCACCGCACCATCAATTATGCAAGGAATTAAACATTCAGAAACCTGAAGTCTGAAATTCAAATGCCTGTCAATTTTACTGCGGACAGAACAAAACCAATTTTCAGCAGGGATTAAAACTGCAGACACGTCTTTGTAAAATGGCAGGGCACCAGAGCAAATCCACACAAACACATGGAGGAGATGCAGAGTCCACACAGAAGCCACCCCAACCAAGAATCAAACCAGAAAACCTATAGCTGTGAGGCAACAATACTACCACTGCACCATCAAATACGCAAGGAATTAAACATTCAGAAACCCTTAAGTCTGAAATTCAAATGCCTGTCAATTTTATTTAACATTTTTTAATCAGGACAGTCTGACTTGGAACAAATAAACAATTTTCAGCAGAGGCCCAGGAAGAAATAATGCAGACATGTCTTTGTAACATGGGAGGACACAAAAGCAAACCCACACAAACACAGGGAGAAGATACAGACCCCACAAAGAAGGAACCCCAGCCAAGAATCAAACCCAAGAACCTGCAGCTGTGAGGCAACAATGCTACTACTACACCATCAAATATCAAGCATTGCAACATTTACAAACCACAGATATTATGAGGAACAGATCAGATCGAATATGAGGCAAAAATCTGAAATTTTTTTACAAATGGTGGTGGGTAGGGAACTCAAGTCTTTAACACTTGCATACAGGGTACAGGGTTCAAGCCTGAGGCATTCCCTACCACACCACCATAAGCACCTGGGGCATTTTCACACACACACACACACACACACACACACACACACACACACACACACACACACACACACACACAAACAAACTCCAGTAAAGCACAAGCACCATACACAAACTCCAGTAAAGCACAAGCACCATACACAAACTCCAGTAAAGCACAAGCACCATACACAAACTCCAGTAAAGCACAAGCACCATACACAAACTCCAGTAAAGCACAAGCACCATACACACACAAATAAACATTGTAAATTAAAAAGCACAATACACAAACACTCCAGTAAAGCACAAGCACCATACACAAACTCCAGTAAAGCACAAGCACCATACACACACAAATAAACATTGTAAATTAAAAGGCACCTTACCTGAATACATCCAGCTAACGTACATCCTTCCCGCGCAATACTGAAGACCCGCGAGATCCCAATGCTCCATCCCGACGCCGACGAGATCCCTAATGCTCTGTCCCGAGTCCCTGCTGCTCCTTTTGCAGTCCGGACGCGACCCATAATCCTGGCGGGTCTGTGCACTGTAAAAGTGCACAGATGTCTCCTTGTGTCCCTCTATGGGGATGGCCGGACTGCCTTGAGCATGCGCATAGACCGACAGTAGTCGGGACTCGGTCTATGCGCATGCGCGAAGTCCGCGAATTTTGAAAAAATATTTTTTTTTATTTTTCTTTCTTTCTTTTTTCATTTTTGAGGGGGCTGCAGTCCGGCAGCCCTATGCCACGAGCCGCCCCTGTCTTCTGTATTTCTTTATTCCTGGCATCCAGGCAGTGTACTTACTAGCTAGTTACTGAAATTTACCCATAAGCATAAGTCTACTAGCCTTCTCTTCTGAGTTTCTGTTTTCACACTGGGAGAGCTAGAAACAAGCTGCTACTCAGAGTGCAGCCAATCTTAGAAATCAACACAGCCCAGGATGCTGTCTGGTCCCATAGTGGCTGTATTTCTGGCCTTGGATAGGGCATTTAAGACCTGCTCCTCAGAGATACTAGGTGAGGACAGGTGTTTGGGATGCTTTGGGGTATATGTGGCAGGGACAGGGAAGTTTTCACTGAACCTGTCAGCCAGCAGGTTTGCTATATCCACAGGTTCTATATACATGTAGTACCATTAAAAAGAAGTTATGTACTCACCATAACGTTCCATCTGAGTAGTTATACTTCATTTTTCTGCAACCTGTGGGTATACAGATCCGTATCTGATCCGAGCCGGCAACTTTTTCTAGCATCTGCTCCAAGCTCCTCCCCTTACCCATAATGCCCTACCATCTCCTATCTTCCCTCAGATCGAGTTTGCTGCAACTAAAAACATAAGCAACTCAACCCAATAAACCAATACTGAAAAGACAGGACAAGATCCGGGGTACGGAGGGAGGGAATGTTGCAGAAAAGTGAAGTATAATTACTCCGATGGAACGTTATGGTGAGTACACAACTTCTTTATCTGAAGTAGTTAACTTCATTTTATCTGCAACTGTAGGACAGAGTCCCCAGCTACTCCGATCTTGGGAGGCCTTATGGAAAGATATTCCTGAGCAGCGCAGAACCAAAGGATGCTCCTCACCTCGAAATCAGATCTAACTTGTAATGGGAAATGAAGGTATGTGAATTGGCCCAGGTCGCTGCTGCACAAATATCGTCCAAAGGCACCCTAGACCAAAAAGTAGCAGATGTCGCCATGGACCTGGTAGAGTGAGCCTTAATACCAGGAGGAGATAAACCTTTTGCTTTGTAAGCATGTGAAATACAAAGAGTGATCCATCTGGCCAAAGAAACTTTAGAAATAGCTTTTCCCATAAATGCTTTGGAAAAGGAAACAAACAATTGGTCAGTCTTGCAAGAAAGACTTCGTTCTATGAAGATAAAAACAAAGCTATGAACATCTAACAAATGGAGTTTGTACTCACTTTTATTTTGGAAGTAAAGAAGGAAAACGGGCAGATTAATGGACTGGTTTATGTTTGCTTCAGATGCCACTTTAGGTAAGAAGGAAGGGTTAGCACAGAGGGAGACCCTATCCTTATGGAAGACCAAATACAGAGGCACGGCAGACAGAGCTTGAAGCTCAGAAACCCTCCTAGCAGATGTAATGGCGACTAGGAAAGCGGTCTTCCAGGACAAAAATTTCAAGTCCACCGAAGCTGCAGGTTCGAAAGGAGGAGCCACCAATGCCTGTAAAACAAAAGTAAGGCTGTAACAGGAAAGCACCTTTAAGAAAAGCCTTACACAGCCTAGAGGAGGCTAAGGCCATGTTGTCTTCACCAACGTGAAAACTGGAAATGGCTGCCAATTGTACTTTCACTGTGGAGGAACTAGCTCCTTGTTGAAAGATACCAGACAGGAAAGTCCAGCACCACTGGAACAGGGGCTGTAAAGGGATCTATTTTTCTCTGTGAGGTCCAAATGGAAAAGCGCTTCCATTTATTGCAATAAAGCTTCCTAGTGGAGTCTTTAAGAGAAGCCACCAGAATGGATTTTACCGGGGATGAAAGACCGAGAGCCCTGGCAATTAACGGAACTGGAGCAACCAGGCTGTCAGCTTGAGGCAGCCCAGATAGGGCGGACGTGCCCCCGACAGATGGGAAATTAGATCCGGGCAGGGATCTAGAACCCACAGGGGAGCTAAGAGATGAGACCAAAGGAATGGGAACCAAACCTGATGAGGCCAGAATGGAACAATGAAGATCACTTTGCACCTTAGTCGGCAAGCTATCTGAAGAAACTTTGAAATGAGTGGCAAAGGTGGATAAGCATACAGAAGCCCAGGGGGCCAAGCATGGACTACAGCGTCTCTGGGGACTTCCCCTTGTGAGGGAATCAGAGCGAAGAACTCGCTACACTTCGCATTGGAAGTAGATGCGAAGAGATCGCAGCAAGGCTGACCCCAGGCAGGGAAGATCTCCTCCGCTACTGACTGTTCCAGAGACCACTCATAAAGCATCAGAATGGCCCGTCTCAATCTGTCCGCTAAAATGTTGCAGCACCCCGGGATGTGCATTGCTATCAGAAACCGACCAGTGGAAATCGGCCATTCCCACACTTTCATGGCCTGGCGACATAGGGGGTAGGATTTGGTTCCCCCCTGCTTGTTGATATACCAGACAACCGACATGTTGTCTGACTGAATTGCAATCAATCCAAAAGGGAGGACTGTGTGAAAGGCTTCCAACGCTAAAAGCACTGCCCTCATCTCTAGAACATTTATGTGCAACTTGGTCTCTGACTGGGACCACGTGCCTTGGACTGTCCTTCCCAAACAGTGTCCCCCCACCTGAGTTGGGAGGCGTCCGTGGTCACTGCGGCTTGGACTGGAGATGACGCAAAGGTGTGTCCTTTTGATATCTCCGGTGAACTTAACCACCAAAGAAGAGATGTCCTGCAGACGTGACTGATCTTGATCAGAAATTCCATGGGCAGGTCTAGCCAAGACCAAACAGCCAGAGTCCATTGAAGAACAGGCATGTGAAGGCATGCACAAGGGAGAATTGATATGGAGGCAGCCATGGAGCCCAGAGCCTGGAGAACATCGCTTGCCTTTGAAGACTTGGAGTTCGATATCTGAGCTATGTGGCACCTGAGGTGTAAGATCCTGTCTGGATCTAAGAATACCTTCATCTGCAAAGTGTCTAGCTGTGCCCCAATGAAGTCTAGAACTTGTACTGGTTGCAAATGGGATTTATGAACATTGACTGTAATTCCCAGTAGATCTGCCAACTGAATGAAATAATCTTGGGCCAGACACAAGTGATGCTTGTTGGGAGCAGTGAAGAGCCAGTCGTCCAGGTATGGAAATACCTGAATACCCTGAAGCCTCAGGTGAGCCGCTATAACTGCCATTACCTTGGTGAACACCCTGGGGGCTGTGGTGAGACCAAAGGGTAGGGCTCTGAACTGAAAATGACTGGCTCCCAGCTGGAAGCGCAGAAACCTCCTGGGGCTTCGTATTCTGATGTGGTAGTAAGCATCCTGAAGGTCTAACGAGCACATCCAGTCGCACTCTCGGAGATAAGGTAGAATGGACTGTAGGGTGACCATCTGGAATTTCTGTTTGGCAACCAACAGGTTTAATGTTGACAGGTCTAGAATGGGCCTGAGGTCCCCTGTCTTTTGGCCCCAAAAGAAAACCTTGAGTAGACACCTAATCTGGACTGATCGGGGGTGGGGGACCTGTTCGATGGCTTGTTTGAGAAGCAGCTTTGAAACCTTTAGAGCTGCAGCCTCCCTGTGAGCGGGTGGAACATCAGGGAGGTGTTTTGCAATATCTGCAGGGGCAAAAAATGGGAGAGAGTAACCTCTGGAAATTATCTGTAAAACCCAGCGATCTGTTGTAATGGACTCTCATGCCGCTGGGTGCAAGAACAATCGTCCCCCGACTGCCTCCAGAGTATGAGTCGGGCAACCCCTCAGGGCTGCTGACCGGGTCTATCAGAAATGGGTTCCCTAGATCCAAAATTCCTGGGATCCCCTCTACCTCTGGGTCTGCGTCGATCCTGTCCCCTCCTGCCTCTGGGGGAATAGCTGTCCTGAGAATCCCGGTAAAACTAAGATTTTCGGAACCACATCTTCTTCTGCCCTCTCCGATTCCTAGAGAATGACCGCTGAGGGTTACAGAAGTGGAATCTGATGGCAGACCATCTTCCCATCCTTTTCGCTCTGGACAAGTGTGTCACGTGCTGTCTTCCCAAAAAGGGAAGAACCGTCGTAGGGAGCGTTGATAAACGATGCCTTGAAAGGGTCCGCGAATTGACACAACCTGAGCCAGGCATGACACCATGGCTATTCCTGTCCCAGCTGCCCTAGCTGCTCCTTCCGTGGCATGGGAAAGGAGCCGCATTAACGTGTTTGAGACTGACTTCAGATTAGACATTTTCGCCAAGAACAACTGTCTGTCATGCGGCAATAAAGACTCTGGGGCGACTTAGCTAATTCCGAAGCAAGGTCTCGCCGAAGCCAAATCACATGTGCCAAATAATTCAGCGCATGGATAGAAAAGGTCGCTGAGGAGTAGACACGCTTCCCAAACCTATCCACTGATATGGACTGCTTGTCTGGAGGGTGGACTGAGGAACTATCCTGTGCTAGTTCCTTCTTTGTGGCCGCTGCAACAAAAATAGCATCAACTGAAGCTCCTTTTGACCAAGGTTGTCTGTCGGAAGGGGGAGATAAAAACCTTGTCAGGGCGTTTTGGGATGGGCTCTATGGTGTCAGGTTCCTTCCATGCCCTCGTGGTGATGAGGACCACCAAGGGGTCTGCTGGTGGGGACACCTAGGAAGTAGATGGGCCTGTGCCAAAGGCCTCCAGGAACACTGACTCATCCCCAGAAGGTTTGGGGGCTGAACAACCTCCCCTCTGGCGGAGGATCTCCATAATTTCTCCGAAGGAGGTATTTTCGGGAGGTGACCTGGGGGAACCTTCTCCTTCATCTAAGTCAGTGTCCATAGTGAGGGACTCGGGGGAGTCCAAGTGCCTCCTTTTGCACTTGGGCTTACGGTGACCCTCTTCAGTGGGACTTTCAGAAGGGGATCCATGAGCCGCAGGGATTTCCTCGGGGAAATTAACCTGGGGATCCTCTGGCATGGGCTGTCCCTGAGACAGAATGAAGGGAGTCATCGCCAAATCCAGGGGGGCCTGGGTGGTTTCCGAGGAGATGGGCTGGGGTCTCAATCACTCGGGAGAGAACCCTCTCCACCACTTTGAAGGCCAAGGGAGAAGCCCTCCCCAGATCCGAAGTGGGGACCGGAGCCGAAGCCAGGGTAGCCTGAGGTCCTAGGGAACGGATCCGAAAAGGTCGGAGCCGAAGAATCCACTCCCCCGGGTCTGACTCCCTGTCCATGGCTCCGAGAGTCACTAGGATCCGAACAAGTCGGATCCAAGGAACTCAAGGTAACAGCTGAAGTAGAGGTTGGAGGAACCGTCTGCGCCGAGCTACCAGCTCCAAATAACCTCAGATCCAAGAGCCCCAAAGCCAAGGCATGACTCAGGGAAGGAGAGATGGGGCGGAAAAGAGGAATGGAGGTCCCCCCTCCAGAGGGAGAGGGGCCTGGGAAGACTCCCACCTGAATTTGGGTCTGAAAAAATCTCCATATCATCCTGTCCATATCCTTGTCAGATAGGCTCCGAGTCAACCTCGAAAAGGCCACTGATTCGGATCTGGCTGGTCTGCGCAGTGGGGAGGAAGGCCTCGGGTATGAATGTTCCAATGGCTCCGGTGAGAAACGAGGAGACCGAAGCCGTGGAGAAACAGGCCTCATGGTCATAGATGGAGGGCTGAGAAAGAGCTCCCTGTCTGGGGATCTCTTACGATGCTTGTCCTTTTTCTCCCTTTCTTCTCTGTGCCTTTTTTTTATCTTTTTCTTTCTCTTTTTCTTTGTCAGTCACGCTGACTGAAGATTTGTCCTTAGAAGACCCATCGCCAGAAGAAGAGGGAGGTTGTGTCCCTGTCTGGGTGGGGGGTGGTACACTAGAGACCGAGGCAGAGGCAGATTCCAGCATGGCAGCAGGGAGAAGCCTTTGGCAACTAGCTTGGCCTTGCGATCCCTAAGGGCCCTAGGGTTAAAACCAGAACAGACAGCACATTGAGTGAACACATGTGCCACTCCCAAGCAAATTACACACAGAGTGTGACCATCAGCCGGGGAGAGCTTATGGCCACACTCTGTGCATTTTTTAAAGGCAGGCTTTGGCTGATCAGCCATAGTCCTGCACTCAAAGGTACAAACACTACCTTTCCAAAACCACACACAACACAGGTAGGGGAAGGGCAGGCAAAGTAGAGGTGTATTCTTTAATGAATACTGAGATACACCACCTCCTTTAGTTCTCACGCCTTCAGTTTGTGGTCTGAACGTGTGGAAGGAAATGTAACCTGGTACAGCTGGGGTGCTCTCCGTAGCCTTAAACCAGGTCTCAGTGACTGCTTAAACGTCAGTATCTTCCAGGGTTAGGACTGCTTCCAGTGAGTGCAGTTTCCAGTTTAGACTCCTAGCATTTAGCAGCATAGGATGTTTTTAGAGGATATTTTCAGGCATATATAATCAATACAGACTTTGCAGAATAACATCACAGCTCATATTACTCAGACATTAGTTTTAAGGCAAAGTGACAGATTTATTTATAACGGGCTTATCAAGTAATATAATTACCTAAAAAGTATGTAGAAATAGCTATTGAACATACTTCCAGGCGTGGCAGGTCAGGCTTCATTTGTTACAGAATAGTGCACGTTACATACATAATTACTACCATACATTAGATAGAAATTTAAAAAGACACTGACAGGGTATGCAATGGAAGAGAACTGAAATGCAGAAAAGAGAGTAATGTACTTACCATAAACTTGGAATATGTCCAGTTACAATATCCAGTGTCATTATTCATCATGAATGGGTCTTGGATCCGGCCTCAGATCCAAGCTGGCAACTAATAGACAGGTTCAGAGCTCAAGCTGCTCCCCTTCCCATAATCCCCTGCTGACCTTTAACCCTCAGATCGAGTTTGCTGATCAAATGGAAACACAAAACAGTCTGCATAGAAGATTAAAATATCCCAAGAACAAATCATTCCAGCCCTACCAGGTCCCCAGATGGACGGGGGAAGGGGGAAGGAGGGCGGGAATGTGATGAATAATGACACTGGATAGCACAGATTACAAGTTATGGTAAATGCATAACTTTTTATCTGATGCTATCCGTGTCATTATTCATTATGAATGGGTCAAAATCCCCAGCTACTATGAGCCCTGGGTGGCCTCAAGGAAGGATATGCTGCAGAACAGAGGAACCAAAGGAAGCCCTGTTCCTGGACACCAAGCCCAACTTGTAGTACAAAACATAAGTGTGGGATTAGACCAGATGGCAGCAATACAAATCTCATCCAAGGAGATTTTAGCCAAGAAAGCCAAAGACATAGCCTCAGACCTAGTACAGTGGGCCTTAACTGATCTAGATAGCTCTACATGCCTGCTATCACAAATGTAGGAAATACAGTTAGCAATCCATCTGGAGATAGTTACTTTAGAAGCTGCCAAACCCTTTCTGTTTTGAGAAAAGGTCACAAAGAGTTGGTCTGACTTCAAAAATTCCTCAGTAAATGTGTAACTGTCCATAAACATCCAAACAATGCAAGATATATACTCCTTTGCTAAAGTAGTTAGGGAAGAGAACCAATAGTTGTACTGATTGATTGAGGTTAGTCTCGGAAGCCACTTTTGGAATAAACAAAGGATTCGTTCTAAGGGACATCCTGTCCTTGCGGAAGACCATAAATGGAGATTTAATGCTTAGAGCCTGCAGTTCTGAAACTCTATTGGCAGTGGTAATGGTCATTAAAAATGCCGTCTTCCAAGAAAGGAGCTTATTATTACAAGAAGCAGCTGATTCAAAGGGCTTTTGTCTCAAGAACTGCAGCACCAAAGTCAAATCCCATGGTGGGAAAGGATATTTGATAGGCAGTCTAAGAAGAAAAACTCTTTTTAGAAAGGTTTTGCACAGTTTAGGAGAAAAGTATAAAATAACTGAACGGAACCACCATGCTGTGCTGCATACACTAATAGAATAATAAAACTTTATTAAAATATATAGCAACAGAATTAGCACTTTCAGGCTTAAAGCCCTTTTTCAGATTCACCAATAAAAAACAACGCTCACTATTTTAAAAAAAAATACAACAACCAATCAAATCATCTCCTTAAAAGTCTACCCCTCTTCAGGGCTGGTTTCAAAGGAAAAATTCCATTCAATCCTGACATATGATCTGCCCGTAAGTCTGCTATCCAATTTCATCTCGGATAGCTCTGTTAAATCAAATCACTTCCTCTCAGTCCCATTCATTGGATTTGTAATACCATAAAAACAAAACTGTGCCCAGCATTGTTATTTAAATGTTGTGTAATCGGGTTAGTCTTTGTTTGAAGCTTGAAGTTACTAATATGGTGTAGGATGCTCTCCCTAAGCATTCTATTAGTTTTTCCCAAAAAAAGCAGGAACATTACATACAAGCCAGGTAAACCACATTTTTGGTGAGACAATTCGCAAATAGTTCTGATCTATATAGTTTGTGCATTAAAGGACAGAAAAATAATTCTCCATGCTAATATATCTACATACCTTACATTGCTTGCATGGAAAGGTATCAAGTTTATTAGTCCTAAGGAAGGGAATTCTCAGGGTACCTCTCTTTACATAACAGACATTTCAAATTCTTGTTGTTCCTGAAGCGAACTGTGGCTTGTCTCCAATAAATTCTCTCAAGTTATCGTCGGTCCACAATATTTTCTAATTTCTTCTAATATTGCACAAATTCATGGCAGTATTATTGTATTTCGAGGTGCCTCTTAAAGGTACATTCATTGGTCTCTCTCTTCTTCCCATATCTTCACTGGGAGAAGTATAACTACGGCACCCCTCCACTCCTCAGATCTCTGCTTTATCAGCCCCAATTCACTTTTCTTGTAACCATGCACCTCAAGACCTGAATGTAATCTATCCATTTCTTCGAAAAAAGCTGAGTCATCAGTACAAAGTCTTGAGGTGCATAACATTTGTCCTTTTACTATATTAGGAAAAATGTGCTTGGGGTGCATACTGTCCCTTGCAAGCAATCCATTCCTCCAACATGGCTTTCTGTACAGTCTAGTGTCTATTTCACCATCCTTTTTCATATGTAACTGAACATCCAAGAAGAGTGTCACATCCATTGAAGTATGTAGTGTAAACATGAGGAGTGTAGTACTTGTCTCAAGGTATTATTTAAAAGATAGTAGGATCTCATAACTGCCATCCCATAAAACAAAAACATCGTCCACAAATCTCTCTTAGAAGACCAAATGCTCTTTCCACACATTGTTGTTGTAAATTACCTCATCCTCCCAGTTTGTCAGGGCCAGATTAGCATATGTATTGGCACATGCAGTGCCCATGGCAATGCCCCACTATTGCCAAAAGTATTGATCATAAAACAAGAATACATTATTCTCTAATACAAATTTCATTAATAATTCAATCAAAAATAGCTTTGGAGTGTCCCACTGTCAGTGTTTCTATAAAAAATTCCTCAGCCTGCACCCCAAAATCACTGGGAATAACGGTCAATAAGCAGTTAATAAAACAGAGATCTGAGGAGTGGAGGGGCTCCATTGGACAAACTTGGTACAGTCATAGGTATACCTCTCCCAGTGAATATATGGGGAGAAGAAACAGACCAATGAATGCACCTTTAAGAGTCGCATTGAAATATAATAATATTATCATGGATTTGTGCAATATTAGAGCAAAATATTGTTGACCGATGATAACGTGAGAGAATTCGCTGGAGACAAAACACAGTTTAGCTTCAGGAACAACAAGAATCTGAAATGTCTGTTACGTAAAGAGAGGTACCTTGAGAAGATTCCCTTCCTTAGGACTAATAAACTTGGTATCTGCTCATGCAAGCAGTCTAAGGCATATAGATATATTAGCACCGAGAATTATTTTTTTCCATCCTATAATGCACAAACTATATAGACCAGAATTATTTGCGAAATGTGGTTTATCTGGCTCGTTGTGTGCAATGTTCCTGCTTTTATGTGGGAAAAACTAATAGGATGTTTAAGGAGCACATCCTACAACACATTAGTAACATCAAGCTTCGAACAAAGACTAACCCAATTGCACAACATGTAAATAACAATGCTGGGTGCAGTTTTCTCTTTATGATATTACAAATCCAACGAACAGGACCGTGAGGAGGTGATTTGATTAATTTAACGGAGCAATCCGAGGTGAAATGAATAGCAGACTTACAGGCAGATAGTATACCAGGACTGAATGGAGTTTTTCCACTGAAACCAGCCCTGAAGGGGCACAGACTTTTAAGGAGATGATTTGATTGGTTGTTGCATTTTTTTTAATAGTGAGTGTTGTTTTTAATAGTGAATCTGAAGAAGGGCTTTAAGCCTGAAAGCACCAATTCTGTTGCTATATATTTTAATAAAGTTTTATTATTTTATTAGTGTATGCAGCACAGCGTGGTGGTTCCACTCAGTTATTTTATACTTTGTACGGTTTTGTTTTTGCTGGTTTGGACCTTCAGTACTCCTGGGTTTTGTTGTCTGGATCTGGTGTTTAGAAGAAAAGGTAGGCTCATCATTCAAATGGAAGTTGGAGATGGCTGCCAACTGAAGCTTAATCATACAGAAACTAGCCCCTTCCTGAAAAAAAGAAGACAGGAACAGCAAAATATCAGGAACTACGGCTGAAAAATGATCCAAATTACTCTGTCTGGCCCAAAAATAAAACCTTTTCCATTTACTGGAATACAAATCCTCACCAGGGAAGGAAGCCTGCACTGTGAAAGGATTACTGGAACTGGAGAAACCATGCAGTTAGACGAAGAGTCCGGAGATTGGGAAGTGGAAGCCCCAGAGGGATGGCAAATGAGATCCAGAAAGGGATCCAATATCCAAGGAGGATACTTCAGATGAGACTGTAGAAGGGAGAACCACCCATGACATGGCCAAAAGGGGGTAAATAAGGATGACAGAAGTCTTCAGGTGACGAGCTTTCTGTAAGGCTTTGGATATCAGAGGAGTAGGAATGTAAGCATACAGTAGTTCCGGCAGCCAATCGTGAATCAGAGCGTCCCTGGGTGACTACCCCACTGGAGGAAACAGGGCAAAATAACTGCTGCATTTGCGGTTGACTGGGAAGGCAAAGAGATCACAGCATGGCTGACCACAACAGTCAGATATCTGACTTGCCACTGATGTATTCCGGGACCACTCATGGAAACTCAAGATAGAGCTGCTGAGTTTGTCGACCAGCATGTTGGAACTCTCTGGAATGTGTGCTGCAAGAAGAAAGCGCCTGGAAGACGTTGCCCATTCCCACACTCTCATGGCCTTTCTGCACAGAAGATAAGATCATATTCCCCCTTGCTTGTTGATATACCAGACCACCGCCATGTTGTCCACTTGAATTGCTATGGTCCTCAGAGGGAGGCACTCCTGAAAGGCTTGCAACATTAGGAGGATTGCTCTCATCTTCCGGACTATTATGTGCAATTTGGTCTCTGTAGGGGACCATGTGCCTTGAACCGTCCTACTCTGAAAATGCCTCACCACCCCAACAGGGAAGCATCAGTAGTCACCGTGGCCTTGGGAGGGGAAGACAAAATGGTCTGCATAGAATTAAGTTCCGAGACTGAAGCCACCAAGCAAGGTGATTTCTGTAAACCTGAGTCACCCTGATAGTCATGGACACTAAAGAACCCGCATGTGATACTTGGCGAGTGGCACTAAATGGATGGCTGCTGCCATCGAACCTAATGCTTAAACAATCAAATGAACTGATGGGTGCTCTAGATCCAGCAAGCGAGAGACCTGATCTCAAATGAGATGAACCCTGTGTAAGGGAAGTGCTGCAGTCACCAATACTGTGTCCAACTGGACCTGGATAAACTCTTAAGTTTTGGCACGGAGAAAGACTGGATTTGGGCAGATGTGTGATGCCTAGATACTGAAAAAGGTTGAGCCTGTAACTGGTGGCCATTAACAGTCGATGCCTAGTGGGAGCTGTAAAGAGCCAATTGTCCAGGTATGGAAAGACCTGGAGTCCCTGCAGCCGGAGATGAGCTGTCACCACTGCCATGCATTTGGTTAACACCCAAGTGGCCATGGTGAGTCCAAAGGGCAGGGTTCTGTACTGGTAGCAATTGGCCCCCAACTGAAACCACAGGTGTCTCCTGGAGCATCTGTTGATCTTTATATGATAGTACAGCTCCTTGAGATCCACTGAGCACATCTAATTGCTCTTGTGCAACAGGCAGAATGGCCTGGACAGTGACCATCTGGAACTTTGACTTCTTGACCGAAAGGTTTAGTTTGCTGAGGTCCAAAATTAGACGAAGGTCCCCGGTCTTATCTGGCACCAAAAAGAAGTGACAGCAAGTTCTGGGCCCTCTTTGTCCTGCTGGGACCTCTTGAATGGTTCTTTTTTGAAGAAGGTCTTGAACCTCGAGGTTGGCCAACTCTCTTTGGTGGGGTGGAATGTGTGGGAGAGATTTTTAGAACTGGAGGGGGCTGAAAAAAGGGAATGAAGTAAGCCCTGTAAATGATCTTTAAAACCCACTGATCAGAAGTGACACTTGTCTAGGCTACTGGGTGAAGAGAGAATCGTCTCCCGTCTGCCTCCAGTGCAGGGCAGCACTTCAGGAGTACTGAAAGGGCTTCTCCAAGAAAGGTTCCCGAGAGTCCTGATTCTGTGGACCACCTCTACCTCTGGGGTGGTGTCTACCATTGAATCCCCTGCCCTGGCTTGCAGAAGATTATTCCTGGGGAGCATCCTGAAAAGAGAATGGAGTCCTGTGGAACAAAGCTTCTCACTTCCCCTCTGAGTCTTGGAAAAGGAATGCTGGGGAGTAGAAAACTTGAGTTCCCCTGCAGACAGAGTCTTACCCTCTTGCTTGCTGCGGGTCAAAGTTTCTTTGACAGATAATCCAAACAAGGTGGAACCGTCAAAGGTGGTGTTAGTAAAGGATGCCTTAAAGGTGGTGTTAGTAAAGGATGCCTTAAAGGGTTCCACAAACCCTCACAGGCGAAGGCAGGCATGTTGCCTAATGGCAATACCCATGACAGCTGCTTGAGAGGTGGCCTCCACTGCACTGGAGATCAACCTCATCGAAGCATTAGCTAAGGAAGTCAGAAGTACATAGCTTAGGAGAGACCAACTTAAGACTCTCCGGAGAGAACTCTATAAGGGAAGTAGTGAGTTTCGACACCAAACCCCTCTGAAGCCATGTCAAGTGTGCCATATAGTTAGTTGCTTTCAGTCCGAATGTAGCTGAGGCAAACATGCGCTTTCCAAAGCGGTCAACTGCCCAGACTCTCTGTTTGGGGGAATAGACAGAGGAGCTCTGTTCTGCCAGCTCCTTCTTAGTAGCACTGGCCACCATGATGGCATTGATGGGTACGCCCTTGCTCAAAAAAATTTTATCCTTGGGAGGACTGAGGAATTTGTTGCCACTCCTGGGCACCAGTTCCACCATGTCTGCCTCCTTCAAAGCCCTGCTGGTGATAAGTTTTACAAGATTTTCGGCAGAGGAGGACACACAGGTAGAAGATGGGCCTGTCCCAAGGGCCTTCAGTAACATGGATTCCTCTAAACATGGGGTTGAGGAAGCCCAAATGCCTCTCTGTTTAAGAATTTCGAAAATGTCCCCAAAGGACACTTTCTCAGATGGAAGTCTGGGGGACGAGTCTCCCTTCTCAAAATCGGTGTTTTTTGTGAAAAACTCTCTGGGGTAGTCCAAGTGCCTCCTCTTACACATTCTCCTCTGAGGGGGTTCCTCCACGGTGAGCTTGGGGAGGACTTGGAAAAGACAGGAACCCCGAGTCGGGCAGTGACCATCTGAAGGCACTCATGGGAGGGCTAACCCTGGAAGGATGAGGCCTTGACACCCAAACTCAAGACAGGCTGGGGTGAGACCTAGAGAAAGAGAGATGACTGCCAAACAACAGAAGGTCCACTCTACCGCCTGGAAGGCTGATGGGCTGGACAAAGCTCCCCTTTCCTCCCCAGTAGCCGGAGTCACCCGGGGGAAGAAGGGACCCTGATGCAGCAGCAAAGCCCTCCCTGATATCAGCCCTGAGCTCTCTAGTGCCAAAGCTCCCAAAGGAAGGGAACAGTCCAAAAATTCTGGGCCAGACCCCACTCCCAGCAAGCCAGCACCAACTTCATAGGGATGAGGCACCATCTCTTTCGAGGGGAGTGGAACAGCGCCAGCCAGAGACCCTGACGGTACTGAGAATGGAGGAATTTCGAACACCCTTGGCCTCTCACTAGGAATAGTCTGGTCCTGATGTTCCAAAACTGGATGGATCGTAAGAGGAGAGTGGAGCCCTGTAGATGGGGAAGGTCCTCTGGGCATCTGAAATGGGGACGACAAGAAGCACAACTCAATTTGGGCTCTGAAGAAACTCATCATCCTGTCCATATCTGACAGTAGTAAGCTTCTGGAGGATCTGGAAGATGCTGACAAATGGCCCAATCTACCTGGGGATCCTGCCTTGGATCCCAATGTCCTATGGTCCCAGGAGGGAGATTGACTCCAATGCATTGGCTCTCATTTTCTGGAAGACCTAGTGGGGGAACTCTCAATGACAATCAGCTCTGATAGAGCAACTGGATCCAAAATCCTGGAAGGATCCGATGCCTTGGACAGCACACCAGATGGATCTGGGTAAGGTTTGCGCCGAGTTGGATCTAAAGGCCTCCATGACACCAAGACCTCGGATCTGACAGACTGATTCAAGACTCTCGGAGAGGAACAGCCCAGATCGGAAGCCACAGAGGCGATCCGAGAGCTAGGCTTTTTAAAAAGATATGGAGACCTCTTGGATTGAGGGGGAGGTCTCGAGTCCTGAGAGGACTTGGGCAAATCCAAGGGCAAGGGACCACCCTGAGCCAAGACCTTCACCAGTAACTTATTGTGGCACTCGACAAGGTCCCTGGGATTGAATGTGGCACAAATGTCACATTCAACCACCAGGTGCACCGCACCCAAGCAGTAAAGACACTCCTCATGCAAATTGGAATAAGGCATTTTCCGACAGCACAAGGAGCATCTTTTGAAACCCGAAGGTTTGTCGGACATGAAACACACACACACACACACACCAGATGTTTTTTTTTTTTTGTTTATGTTTTTTTTTTTTAATTTTAACTAAAGGAAGGGGGAAAGGGTGAGAAAAAACAGGACAATGGCTAGGGGAAGAAAACATATCACTAAGCCCATAACTAAGAAGTGGGAGGGAAGGAAAACTATTAGAAACAAATATAGACTAGAGCTACTGAAAGGAAGGAAAAAGCTAGACAAAAAGTATCACTTATCTGAAACTGAGGAAGCTCAAGCCTGGATCACATCCTAAGCATTCAGCGGCAAATGACATCTGAGGGTTAGAGCTCAGCAGGGAATTAGGGGAAGGGGAGTAGCTTGAGCTGTGGATCTGTCTATTAGTTGCCAGCTCAGATCCAAGGTCAAATCCAAGACCCATTTGTGATGAATATTGACACAGATAGCATCAGATACATAGGTTTTAGTGCATGTATTTCTGCTATTACAGCACATACATATTTACAGAATGCTTGAGACACTGATTTAAAATGCAGATTTCTATTACAGCACACAAACAACTAATAATCCTGTATGTTTACCTTTTAAATAACACTAACAAATCTAGCTAAAGATTTGCAGAAACAAGTTAATACAGTATATGGTAATTGTGCTTCAAGATACATATACGACAGTTATAGAAACAGTTTACACATAACTATCACCAAATTAGTACATATTTTGTTACAAATAATCTTATATCAGTTATAAGGCATGTTAAAGTATTGCCCATTTGAATTAAATCATAAAGTTAAGATACTTCAGATGATTTTCAGATAATTATCAGTTCATGAATGGTTAAAATTAAAATTGCAAGTTTATTTACCAGAAAAAAAGAAATATTACAGTTGCTATATTGTGATAATTATAGCATTTTTTGCAGCCTACAATACATTTATACAGTAATTATAAATACAAATCCAATTTCAGTGATCTCAGTGAGAATTTAAAGACGGATTCACATAAATATATTTTCCAGAATAAATCCTACATAAATACAGTATTCTCTTCGCATAGGCCTAGAAATGCAGCCTTACTAAAACAGGCCTATATCTTCATTTTATATGTAAATTTTACATGTAGTTTCACTAAGTGCAGTTTCAATTGAAAGGAACGTTTCAGTAAAAGATAAAAACAAGCTCAGTGAAATTACCTTTAAGCTAAAGCACTGATAAGGATGAAATATGCCGAACATTTGGTACAAAACCAGATCTTGTTTAGATGGTGCAAGACTTGGGAACCAAAGTTAGAGATGTGCTGAACCTGAAGGAAATTTACAGGGTTTTAGTATTATGAGAGGTACTTTCTAGACATAAGTCAGTTCAGCTGAGATACTCAAGTACAGAAGTTCAATACAGCTCCTCAGAAGAATGAGTATAGCAGTTTAGTTTTGGATACTCAGAAAATTGAGTACTGCTATTCAAAAGTCAGTCCAGACACTACACACAGGAGTGCAGTTTACCTTAATTCTGCCATTACAGAAAAAAGGAACAAATGTCTGAGTTCAGAGTTACAACCAGGGTTGCCAGACGTCCCTATTTGGGCGGGACTGTCCCGAGATCAGCAGCCTGATCCTGAGTCCCGCCCTGCCGGTTTAAATCCCGGGCAGCCATCGCTTTATTTTTTTTATTTTTTTTTTTGATTGGCTCTTATACCGGCATACGGGCCAATCAAAAATCGCTAAACACGGAGCTTCTTGTGTTTAATGTGAAAGTTCCGCATTAAACGAGGCTCCGTGTTTAGTGATTTTTAATTGGCCCATATGCCGGGATACGGGCCAATCAAAACATCGCAAAACAGAGCTACTTCTGTTTAATGCGGAACATCGCAGTTCCGCATTAAACAGAAGTAGCTCTGTTTTGATTGGCCCACATACCGGCATACGGGCCAATCAAAACATCGCAAAACAGAGCTACTTCTGTTTAATGCGGAACATTGCAGTTCTGCATTAAACAGAAGTAGCTCCGTGTTTAGCGATTTTTGATTGGCCCGTATACCGGTATATGGGCCAATCAAAACATCGCAAAACAGAGCTACTTCTGTGTAATGCGGAACTGTGATGTTTCGCATTAAGCAGAAGTAGGTCTGTGTTTATTTATTTTAAAACACAGAGCTACTTCTGTTTAATGCGGAACTCTGATATTCCGCATTAAAACCGTGGAAGACCTTTTTTTTTTTTTTTTTAAGTCTTCATTTTTTTTTTTTTAGTCCCTACCTGGCCAGTCGGAAATCTGGCAACCCTGGTAACAACAGACAGTATAATTCAGTCTGGTTTAGATCATCGGCACTGTTATTTGAGACAGTAAGATAAAAACAAGCTCAGTTAAATTACCTTTAAGCTAAAGCACTGATAAGGATGAAATATGCTGAACATTTGGCACAAAACCAGATCTTGTTTAGATGGTGCAAGACTTTGGAACCAAAGTTAAAGAGATGTGCTGAACCTGAAGGAAATGTACAGGGTTTTAGTATTATGAGAGATACTTTCTAGACATAAGTCAGTTCAGCTGAGATAATCAAAGACTGAGTACAGAAGTTCAGATCTTTTTGAATAACTACTTATTACATCCACTACATAACAAACCACTTTTATCAGACCGAGAGTGTGTACAGACTTACACTCTGAAAGGTACAAGATGATTTGGCACATAAAGGAGAAACTTAGATATTTGGCACTTGTTTAGAACAGTTCTGGGTAATTAAAAATAGACATTTCAGTTCTTACAATATGTAAAAATTATTATTGTTGGAGACACAATCATAGTTATAGTTTTAGCTACCCTGATGTGTTGCTGGTTGGAAATACAAAATGTGGCAGTACAACGTGTGGCAGCTTTAAAGCTGTTGACTCATTACTGCTGTATTTTGCATTTGTCTACCATACGTTTGACCGTGCCAAGTACATTACAGGTTTTAAAGCAGTTAGCTGGTTCCCCCATGCAGTTCTGTAGTGTGTGTGTGGCTGGGCAAAGTTCATGAAGTTATTACAGCACAGCTCATTATTTAAAAGTTTCACTATAACCAAGTAGTTACACTGAGGTTCTTACATGTGAACCTCATTTCAAAAGTCAATTTTTCCTCGATTTTACATCATAAACAGAGTGCTTCAGGTAATTACCTGAAAATTACCCACATGATGTTTTTGTACAGTTCGGCTCCCAATCATTATCTTCTTCCCTTTCTGCAGCAGTGAGCTAACCTGTCCTTTCCCAACTTGTCAGGGCTGGCCTTACTCATAGGCAAAAAAAGTGATAGTCTTGGGAGCCATGCTTGGAAGGGTGCCCTTTTGGATTTATTTATTTTTTAGAGTAACAAAATATGTAATTTCATTGGTCTATAAAGTAAATAAATAGTGCATGCCACCCTATGCAACAAGACATAACTGCCCCTCCATGTCACAGGCAGTCAGGATGGAGTGTGCTCCAAGTGACTTGACCATTCAAAGTCTGGCAACAGGTTATACTTAAGCACTGAGAGATTATGGAGCAGAGATCTCGCAGTGTTCAAACTGGTAGGCACGAAGTCGTGGTGCTCATATTACTGAGCAGTTGTGTCAGTTTGATGCATTTTTTTAAACCAAAGCTTTAAACTACGACAGCTGGCTTTGCTGATCAGCTGACGCACATTAAAATATTCAAAGTTGTTTTGCACAAATTACACTAGACCTGCAAAGCTAAAATATTAAGCAAGCAGCAACATGCTGCTAGTCATTTTGCAAAATTAGGGAAACTTATAAGGAGCAGTACGAGACAGAAAGCAGTGAGGCAAGTACTATTATTTTTTCTGTGATGCTGGCAGTGATCAACCGGATACTTTTTGCATTATTTATAGCTTTGCAACATGTCTGACACAACTTGAAATATGTTAATGTGTGGCAATTTATTTGTGTGGAGCAGCAAAGGTGAAAATTGTTACATGGGCATCAGAACTAATAGCTTTAACTGTTATGGGGGAGCACATCTCTCAACTGTACCCGATTTTGGCTCTAAATTTTGCTCCATTTCCTCCAAATCCCTAGAAAAACTAGTAATTTGGGAAGAAAAGGTGGTAGTTAACATTTAATAAATAATGACAATAAGTGGAGCTACATACTTCTTTTGCTTCAGACAATGCATGTTATTTCAGTGTCTCCTATTCTGTCAACTCCTCATGTTAATAGCACTAAAATGTTAAAGTGTCCCCTTGATTTTGTTTTGGATTTGACCCTGAATCTGAAGGTAAGAGGTTGAGAGCTATGGGGATGGGGTTGGCTGGATGAAAGTTACTGACACTATTGTCCTTTGCTCAGTTTAAGTAGTTATTACTAACTGGCGTTCCAGGACAAGCGTGCATTTGTGAGAAATAAGATGGACTACTTAAGTTGATGCCTCATATGCACAAACAGTAGGTATAATTGCTGGGGATGTCTGTTTAGGAAAATGACTAGCTGCATGTTGCTGCTTGCTTTTTATTTTACCTTTGCAGGACTAGTGTGATTTATGTGAAGCAACTTTCAATATTTTAATGCATGTCAAATGTTTGGAATAAAGGTGAAATGCATTATGTGGTCATCCTCTTATCATAATCCATCATCTGATTGTATATAGATGTGCCCATAATTGTTTGGTAGGGGTAATTATAAGCCGTGCCAAAATCTACCTATGCAGCCTTGGCGTGTAGGGTTCTTCTGCCCCTCCCCCCGAAACTCTGAAGGACTATGTATTCTGTGATGCATTTCATCCTATATATATATATCTATATATATATATATATATATATATATATATATATATATATATATATATATATAAAAACAGGACTACAGTACTTAACACTAGGAACAGAAATCAGTAAAATAAAAATAAAAACTACGAGGAACAATTAATTAGCGCTTTCATCCCTTTTATTGTTTAGTGGGACTTCTTCAGAAAAAACATACTTAATACAGGATTTGGAATGGAGTGGCTTAATAAATAGTCAAGTAGTACAATAGACTTACATTAACACCAATCTGAATGCGTGAGAAAAAGTAAAATCCAATTAGCGTGAAGACTATTGTGGTGTAACCAATACAAAAGAGAATACTGCAACATATTTTTAATGTATGATCGGGTAAGGTTAAAAATGTTATTTGACTGGTTGGCAGGTAGCGTACGTAGTCCAATAGTTAGGGACAGTAAGGCCAGCTTTGGGAGCCAATGAATGGTAAAGGTACATATCTGTTGGCCAATGATGAGGGTGTCCGTAGCAGAGTACGTGTTGTCGATGTCTATAGATAGTTATCGTGGTTATTTATAAACATAAAAATCATCAAAAATTACTAAAAATTGATACAATACAACAACAGTAACTTGAAAAATATATATAGGCAGCAAATTTGCAAATAAGTTAATTAGGCAAACACAAGTGTTTTGATTCTGGACTTATTATGCTACCTGTAAACAAACAGTATTGGTTAAAAGCAGAGAACTGAAGCATAAAAATCAAAATCAAAATTATGAGCGCCAGCGTAGTGCGCATTTAATGTTCATATTATCGTTGAGTCCTGGGTAAGAGTCTGCACCTAAAAGAAGTTGCCAGTTTAGTTCCCTGACTTCTAGCAGGGAGTTGCAGTCACCGAAGAAAACATTTAGTTGATTGAGGACTAAGAATTTGAAACCAGTAAATGAGTGGCAGCTGGTGCTATGTCGTCCTAGTACAGCAACACCCTAGGATGACATAGCACCAGCTGCCACTCATTTACTGGTTTCAAATTCTTAGTCCTCGATCAACTAAATATTTTCTTCGGCGACTGCAACTTGGAACTAGAAAGTGACAATTTGGAAAGGGGATAAGAGGGAGGGTTGTCAAATCAGAGAGACTGAGAATGAAAAGAATTTAGCATTATATAAGTACATAAATTCTATAGCCAACTTCATCCAGTCCATCCAATTTGACTGATATGATAGAATTCCAAGCTACCTAATTTCAGGTAGAATGATGACTGGATACCCTTGAGAATGGTAGCTCCACAGAAGGATCTAGACCTGGAGACAGCTTTTTCAAACATTAGAAGTTGGACACGATGTAATGTAAACCAACTTGCTGCTGCACAAATGTTATCTACAGAAGAATGCTTGAAGGTGATGGATACAGACACTAATCTGGCTGCATGAGACTTAGGCTTCAATGGTAAAGGCTTGCTTCTTGACTTTTAAGTGGAAGGAATATAATCTGAAAGCCATGTGGATAGTGCTATTTTGGACACACTGCCTCCAAATCTGAGAGGAACAAGAAATAAAAAGCTGTGAATCTGTTCTGAGAGACTTTACTTTATTAAGGTAAAAGTGCAATTGCATGTAGATATCCAAGGTATGAAGAAGGTATTCACCAGTTAGAATGGTTTGTAAAGAAAAACTAGGATGAAAATGGGTTGGCTGAGGTTGGACTCTGAGGTAACTTTTGGAATGAAGGTAGGACTGGTTCTTAATGAAGCTCTGTCTTTGTGGAAAATAAAACAGAGGTACAGATGAGAGTGCTTGAAATTCTAAAACTGTTCCTGATGAGGCGATAGCCCCATAAAAAAGTGTTTTCCAGAAGAAGTATTTCCATTCTAGTTGAGGAAGCTGGTTTGGAAGGAGGGCACAATAATGTTTTGAGAACAAAATTAAGGTTATAAGGAGGTGTTAAATCTTTGATAGAAAGAAGCAACAGGAAGACTCCCTTAAAGATGGCATTGCACAGTTTTTGTGCTGCAAGCAAGGAAGGATCCGAGATAGCTGCTAACTAAACTTTAACTGTAGTACATGGAGCACGCATCAAACAATATAGAGAAGTGAAGAACTGAATGGAGTGGGTGACAGAAGGGGTCCCAAGACCTTGGTTAGATGCCCACATGTAGAAATGTTTCCACTTGCTTTTGTAGAGTTTATGAGTGAATTCTTTCTGAGAAGCTGAAAGAATTTGAACTACTCTGAGGAAAGGTAAGGTTATTAAAGGAAATGGAGAAACCACCCAATTTGTTTGAGGGAATGAATGTCCAGGTAAGGTTCATCAGACAGTTGCGACAACAGATCTAATGGTGGATCGAGGAGCCATGGCTTCCCCAGTAGATGAGGCCCCAAAAGCAAGGCAAGCCATGAAGCTTTTTCCTGAAATTTGGTAATCAAGAGAACAGGAAGAAAAGTGTAGAGGAGTCCAGAAGGCTACTGACAAACCTAAGTGTATCTCTGCGACTGATCCTTTGGAGGGATCAAGGCAAAGTAGCTGTTGCTACTACTGGACATGGAGGCAAAGAGATTACAGCAAGACTGCAACCAACAGCAGACAACATATTCCCCTACAACAGGGTGGAAAGATCACTCATGAGGCACTAGAATAGATATTCTGACCTTGTCCACTAGGCAGCTGACTATTTCCATCATGCGCATTACTATAAGAAAGGATTGTGAAGCTACTGCATAATGCCCCACACTCATGGCCATTCTCCACAGGGGGATACAATATGGCTACCCCTTGCTTGCTGATGTACCAGACTACTGACATGTTATCTGAACAAAAGACAATCACCCCAGGAGGAAGGTAGTTTTGAAGGATATGCAACACTAGGAAATGAGAAGTTATGTACCTACCATAACGTTCCATGTTAGTTGTCTTCTCTCGCCTTCTTTCTTGCTTGATGGGTTCGGAGCCGATCCTCGGCTCCGACTCGGCACTTTGCTAAGCTCGAGAGTCACTTTTACCAGCTCGAGGCAGCCCCATATCCCATGATGCAAGGCGGTAAGTACCCAGATCTCGTTTGGTACCTATAGGCAATAACACCTAGCACAAAAACCTTCCTAGAAGGAAAGAAAGGCAAAAAGCCTAAAGGATGGGCTATAAAAAAGGCCAGAACTAGCTGGTCTTAAGAAGCAATCTTCCAGATAGGGAGAAAAAGGTCTGTCCAGGCCAGGGGGCAGGAGGGAGGGTCGCAAGAAAGAAGGCGAGAGAAGACAACTAACATGGAACGTTATGGTAGGTACATAACTTCTCAATGTTAAGTTGTCAATCTCGCCTTCATTCTTGCTTGATGGGACCGCGTCCCTAGCACCTCTATCCTGGGTGGCTCAATGGAACAGACTCTTGAGAACTGTAGAGCCAAAACTGGCTCTATCCCTGGAGGCCAAATCCAATTTGTAATGAGAAACAAAGGTATGAGGAGTGGCCCAAGTGGCTACTGCACAAATAGTGTCTAATGGAAGTCTAGCCTGAAAAGCTGTGAAAGTGGCTAAGCTTCTGGTTGAATGCGCTTTTGGTTTTGAGCACAGCTGTTTTCCCCTGAGCTGATAGATTTCGGAGATGGTGGAAGAAAGTCATCTAGATAAGGTCACTTTGGAGACAGGAAGGCCTTTCTTATTCTCAGCATAAGAAAGAAAGAGCTGATCGGATTTCCTGAATTGCTTTGTTCTGTCCAAATAATAACTGAGTTGCGGTGAACATCAAGATAATGTAATTTTTGTTCCGATCTGTTGGAGTAATTAGGGAAAAATACAGGGAGATCAATAGATTGGTTCAAATTAGTTTTCGAGGCCACCTTAGGCAAAAAGGTTGGATTAGTTCTCAAGGATACCCTGTCCTTGTGGAAGACCAAGTAAGGGGGACGAGCAGAGAGAGCATGAAGTTCTGACACTCTCCTGGCCGAGGTAATAGCAACAAGGAAGAGTGTTTTCCATGAAAGAAACTTCAGGGAACATGAAACAGCTGGCTCGAAGGGAGGAAGAATTAAGGATGTCAGCACTAGATTTAGGTCCCATTGAGGAGGAGGACTCCTGACAGGAGGTTTAAGGAGAAAAATTCCTTTTAGAAAGGCTCTACAAAGCCTGTGGGACATAATGTTGTGATCTGCAAACCCGACATGAAAGTTCGAGATAGCAGCCAACTGAACTTTGACCGTGGAAGATGAAGAGCCCGAGTGAAAGATTTCCGCTAAGAAATCCAAAACTGCATGAACAGGGGCAGTAAAGGGATCTATATTTTTTGATTTTGCCCAACAAGAGAAGCGTTTCCACTTGCTGGTATAAATCCTTCTGGTAGAGGATTTAAGGGAAGCCACTATGATATCCCTAACTGGATTAGAGATCATAGGAAGCCTGGCTAAGGAAGGAAGTGGAGCAACCAAGCTGTGAGGTTGAGAGAAGGAATAGACCGATGCAGGTGACCCGATCGGTGGATCAGAAGGTCTGGTACTGGGTCCAGATGCCACGGCTGCACCAAAAGGTGATGATGGAGGAACGGAAACCAAATTTGTCGAGGCCAATAGGGGGCAATGAGAATCATTTTGGCTCTCAAAACGGTGGCTTTCTGGAGTACTTGTGGAATCAACGGAAAGGGAGGAAAGGCATAAAGAAGTCCCTGGGGCCAATCCTGGGTAAGAGCGTCTCTGGGGGGATGGCCTGGCAGTGGGAAGAGAGAAAAGAAGTCTAGGCATTTGCTGTTTTGGGGAGTAGCAAAAAGATCGCAACATGGGCGGCCCCATTCTAGAAAAATCTCCTCCACTATAGATTGTTTGAGAGACCACTCGTGAGGCATGAGAATAGCTCTGCTCAATCTGTCCGCTAAAATGTTGGTTTTCCCAGGGATATGCGTTGCTACCAGAAACCGATGAGAGGAGATCGCCCATTGCCAAAGTCTGAGAGCTTCTCGACACAAGGGGTAGGACTTGGTTCCGTCCTGTTTGTTGATATACCATACTACAGACATGTTGTCTGTGTGAACTGCAATTGTTCCCAAGGGAAGAAAGTCATTGAGGGCTTGCAACGTTAAAAGCACTGCTCTCATCTCTAGGACATTTATGTGCAGGTGGTATTCGAACGGTTGCCACGTCCCATGACCTATTCTGCCCTGATAATGACCCCCCCACCCGATCAGGGAGGCGTCCGTAGTGACTGTGGCTACCGGGGCCGGGGATACAAAGGGTCTGCCCTGATGAATCTGGGGAGAAGAAATCCACCAGGATAGGTGTTTTTTGCAAACTTGTGTCACCAGGATTTGGTGACGCATGGGAAGTTGTTGGTAAGACCACTGGGTGAACAACATCCATTGAAGAAGACGCATGTAGAAGCGGGCCAAGGGAAGAAGGGTAATGGCCGCTGCCATGAGGCCCAACACCTTCAGAACCATTCTGGCTTGCACCTTTTTGCTGGCAAGGATGATCCGTATGTGACTTTGGATATCTGAGATTCTTTGATCTGTGAGGGTTGCTGACATCCGAACAGTGTTTAAATTTGCGCCTATGAAAGTAATAGACTGGCAGGGCAATAAGGAGGATTTTTCGTAGTTGATCGAAATTCCTAATTGAGTGCAGAGATTTAGGGTGTAATCCCTGGCTTGGAGAAGTTGATGCCTGGTGGTGGCTGAAAGGAGCCAGTCGTCGAGATACGGAAACACCTGGAATCCTTGACGTCTCAGGTGAGCCGTGACCACTGCCATACATTTGGTGAACACTCTGGGGGCTGTAGTGAGACCAAAGGGCAGGGCTCTGAATTGAAAATGACTGGACCCCAGCCGAAGCGGAGAAACCTTCTGGAGCGTCTGTGAATTTTATGTGATAGTGCATCCTGAAGGTCTATTGAGCACATCCAGTTGTCCTTGCCCAGGAAGGGCAAAATTGATTGAAGTGTGACCATTCGAAATCTTGTCTTTCTCACAGACTTGTTGAGTCTGCTGAGATCCAATATTGGTCTCCAGTCTCCTGTCTTTTTGGGGACCAAAAAGAACCTTGAGTAGATTCCGGGCTCTGAATGGTCTGTTGTAACTGGCTGAATGGCCCTTTTTTGTAGAAGCTTTGATACTTCTAACTTTGCTATTTCCCTTAGACCGGGTGGCACATCTGGAAGGGAATTTTTGTGAGTGAAAGGACTTTCCTCGAAAGGAATTTTGTAACCCTCGGATATGACTGACTGTACCCATCTGTCTTGTGAGAGGGAACGCCAGGCTTCTCGGTACAGTGATAGTCTTCCCCCGACTGCCTCCAAGGATGGACAGTCGGGCAACATCTCAGGGATGCTGGAAGGGCTTGTCAGAGAGAGGCTCTCTGCTTCCCTGGTTTTGTGGACCCCCTCTGCCTCTAGGGCAGTGTCTGTTATTATTACCCCCTCTGCCTCTAGGGGTAAACTGACCACATGTGTCTGGCGTGACTCCCTGGGATTTACGGAACCACATTTTTCCGCCCTTCTGACCTTTGGGGTAAGGTCTAGAGGGGGTAGAAAAACTGACCCCTACGGCAGAAAGAGTCTTGCCGTCCTGCTCACACCTGGTCAATGTATCCTTCACTTGAGGGCCAAACAATGCTGACCCATCAAAGGGAGAATTCGTGAAGGGCGCCTTAAAGGGATCTGCAAAATTACAGAGCCGCATCCAGGATTGACATCTGAGAGCCACTCCTGTACCTGCGGCTCTACTCTCTCCATCTGCTGCATACGAAATCAGCCGCATGGAGGAGTTAGCTATAGAATTAAGGATTCCTAGCTGAGAAGCAATCTTTTCTTGAGCCCCTGGAGCTGTAGGATCCTGTACTACTTCACCTAGTTCTTTAAGGATGTCCCTTTGGAGTCTGGTGAAGTGACATAAATAGTTCAGCGAACGCATGGCAAAGGTCGCTGAGGAGAACATCCGCTTACCATACCTGTCCATGGTCCAAGAATCCTTATTAGGAGGATGGACTGGTATGGAAGGATCTGCAAGTTCCTTCTTAGTGGCGGCCGCCACCACCATGGCATCAACAGGGACACCTTTTGTAAGGAATTGCTTTTCAGAAGGGGCTGTAATAAATTTAGATGGCCTCCTAGGAACTGGCTCTACAGAATCAGGAGCAGCCCAAGCCTTCCAAGCAATAACCTCCATAAGGGGGTCGAAAGGTGGAGACACCCAGGAGGTGGAGGGTCGAGATCCAAACGCCTCTAGGTATACCGACTCATCCTCGGAGGGATTTATGGAGGGCCAGTTTCCCCTCTGTTTTAGGAGTTCCAGGATGTCTGAAAAGGAGACATCCTCAGAGGGGGATCTTGGGGACCCCTCCGACTCATCTAAGTTGGTGGTAGACTCAGGGGAGTCCAGGTGTTTCCTCTTACAAGTCCTCTTGCACGGAGGATCTCCAGACTGGTCAGGAGAATCCTCGGAAGAGGGAGTTCTTCCCAGTGGGGAAACCTGAGGCGGTGGATCTCTAGGTCCGGGAGCAAGAGAGTGGGAAGAGATATCGACAAGCACTGTAGAGGGAGGAGCTAAGGGAATAGACTGCTGACTGAGCCCAGTGGCCAGCACACTCTTCATCACCTCGAAGGCTCCCCCTCCCAGGGAGATCCGAGAAAACCCGTTCCGAAGAAACTGGGACTCCCGGGCCCACCGAAAGGGAAGGCTCCGAGGCAGATCTCGGAGCCGAGCTCACCAAGGCCGAAGCTCCAAGGGGAAGAGCGGGGTCGGACAAGGGTCCGATGCCACTCACCCCCTCGGAGGAGACCAGGGAAGCCCGACCACCGAATCCCTCCAAGGAAGGTCTCGAGGAGGAGATGTGTAGATGCTGAAGGTGCAGAAGGAGGGGGTATCTGCCCCTCAGCCATAGCCGTAACTATTCCCGTAGACTCCAGCTCCAAACTCTGGGGTAGAGTCGAAGGAGGAACTTGAAGAGGGTGTGGACTAATAGTAGTCTGTTGAGACGGACTATAAAGCATCTGGGCCAGTGCTTGTGATTTTAATAATCTGCTTACCACCCTCTCTAAATCATGGCCTGATAACCTGGAAGACCTAGATGATCGGCTCCGATGGCTCCGTTCCGAAAGAAGAGGTGAGGCCGGAGCCGACAGAATCGGTTCCAAAGAGGGAGACCTGGACCTCTTCCTCGAAGGAACCATCGGAGCCGACAAACCCACGGATCCAGTCGGAGCCGATATCTTTTCGGCTCCGAGTGTAGATCTAGATGTATCGGCGCCGACACCGAAGCCTGGGCCACATGGTGGTCGGAGCCAGTCGGAACCGACACCAAAGTGACCATAGCAGTATCGGCACCGATAGCCATCGGTGCCGAGGATTTAGACAAGGTCAGATAGGCTCCAGCCGGAGCCGATCTCGACTCTGACAAAATCGGAGCCAAGGCCGAAGGCTTAGACACAGAAGCCTGGGCCTTAGTAGTCTTGGAAGGCTTTCCCGGAGCCGATTTGGCCGGGGAGCCCTCCGGTTTAAGGAGTCCCCTTAAAATAAGCTTATTTCTCCTTTCCTGCAGGACTCTCTGGCTAAAAGAGTGACATATGGCACAGGAGTCCTGCAGGTGGAGAGGTCCCAGGCAGTATAAACAAGAAGTGTGACCGTCTGTCAGAGACATCTTCTGACAGCACGAGTCACACTTCTTGAAGCCTGAGACCCTCTGTTCTTTGGACATTATTGTATACACAAACAGTACACACACAGTCCCAAATCAGACAATTAAAATTAAAGGATAATAAGTAAAAACCTCACACACACACACACACCCTGACGGGGGGGGGGGGATGGGAGGGAAAGAAAGGTCTGACTAAAAAGATGAAGAAGGAAGAATAAAGTTAGTCAAAAAGGGGCTTACAATTAACTAAAAGTGAAAGATTTTTAAGAAAAAATGATTTTTTTTCTGATAGGGGCAACTAGCAGTTTAAATATAAACACTTACCAGGAGCTGGCAAAAGGAGGACCTCATCAGCGAAGCGGAAAACGAGATCTGGGTACTTACCGCCTTGCATTATGGGTTATGGGGCTGCCTCGAGCTGGTAAAAGTGACTCTCGAGCTTAGCAAAGTGCCGAGTCGGAGCCGAAGATCGGCTCCGAACCCATCAAGCAAGAATGAAGGCGAGATTGACAACTTAACATCTGCCATCATTTTCAGGCTCTTGATATGAAGGTTGTTCTTTAAGTCTGTCCATGTTCCTAGGATCATTCTCCCCTCATAATGTCCCTCCCACTCCAGAAAGAATGAATTTGTGGAGACCCTCGCTGTTTAAGCAGAAAGGACAAATGATCGCTCTAGGGAGATCATTGGAAATTCTAGCCATCAATATAAGTGGTTTATATTGCTGTATAGGAGAAAAGTACAGTTTTGTACCTACCATAAATGTAGATGTTCGAAGATCCACATTGCTGCAGTCCTTACACTTGGGTAGTCCGCTGTCCTCGGTCGGCCCGAATATCAAAGTATTAGGCTGACGTCGGTCAAGGCGCTTAAGACTGACATCAGGACGTCAGGGTACAAATGCGCATGACCGACGTCATATCCTCAGTCTTTTCTTGCCCCAGATGTCAGAAGACCCTAAACAGACAGGTCAAAACCAAAAGACAGCAAAAAACAACCAACCACCCTTGTACTAACCATATGTACAATATATACAATATTCACAATATGTACAACCCAAACCACACAACCGCCTCTAACTACAGAGGGGAAGGAGGGAGGGTAAATAGGACTGCAGCAATGTGGATCTTCGAACATCTACATTTATGGTAGGTACAAAACTGTACTATGTTCTTCATCTCACATTGCTGCAGTCCTTACACTTGGGTAAAATCCCAAAGCAGAGATAAGGGAGGATGGCAAAACTATAAAACAGTAGGAGCTGCCAAAATGCCCTGTAAAATTGCAGTGGCAAAACCAGCCCTCGATTTAGAGTAAAGTGGAAGGTGATAATGCTTAGAGAAAGTATGCACTGAACTCCAAGTAGCTGCCTCCAAAATATCTTTAGTTGCCACCCCTTAAAAGCTGTAGAAGTGGCAGTAGCCCTAGTGGAATGAGGCCTAATCCCAGCTGGAATCTCCTTGCCATGATGGGAATAACAGAAAGCAATACAAAACCCAATCCACTTAGAAATAGTTTGTTTTGACACAGGCTTGCCCTGAGAACCCAAAGCAAAAGAAACAAATAACTGCTGAGACTGCCTGAACCCTTTAGTTCTGCTCAAATAATAACGCAACTGCCTGTGTATATCCAAAGTGTGCAAAATCTTTCCCCTTTATTTTGGGGTTTGCATAAAAAGTAGGCAAATGAATAGTTTGGTTTAAAGCCACACTAGAAACCACTTTAGGCATAAAGGAAGGATTAGTACGCAAAGATACCCTATCCTTATGGAAAATTAAGAAAGGCTCAACTGCCATAAGGGCCTGTAACTCAGAAACCCTTCTCGCAGAGGTAATGGCCAACAAAAAAGCAGTCTTCCATGATAAATATTTCAACTCAGCAGTAGCTGCAGGCTCAAAAGGTTGTAGAGTGAGTTTCTCCAACACAAAATTGAGATCCCAAGCAGGAGTAGGAGCTCTCCGTGGGGGTCTTATATTCTTTGCCCCTCTAAGGAATTGCTTAAACAAAGGATGAGAAAACAATGGTGGGTCACAGTCATAGTGAGCCGAAATTGCTGCAGCATGAACCTTAATAGAAGAGAAGGACAAACCGTTGTCCAGTAACTCAGTAAGATATTGAAGAGCCACACTTAAATTAGGCTTAGAAACATCAAATTCCTTTGCTGTACTCCAAAATAAAAATTTCTTCCATTTATCTGCGTACACTTTCCTTGTACTAGGCCTTCTGGCCTCCAAAATAACATTCAAAACTTGCTGTGGAAGCTGAGACCCTCCAGGGTTTAAAACAGAATATGCCAGGCTGTCAGGTGAAGAGAGTGAAGTTTGACATTGAGTAAATGACTGTTCTCCTGAGACAGCAGGTGTGGAATCGAAGGCAAAGGCCATGGAGGCTCCCATACCAGACTTCTCAGTAATGGGTACCAGTGCTGTCAAGGCCAATCTGGAGCTATTAAAATCATCTTTGGCTTGTCCTGTCTGACCTTCAGGAGTACCTTTGGGAGGAGAGGCAGAGGTGGAAAGGCATACACATGAAGATTGTTCCAATTGAATGAAAGAGCATCCACTTTCCAAGCTGTGGGATGAAACCTATTTGTGCAAAACTTTGGCAGCTGGTAGTTTAGTGGAGAAGCGAACAGATCTATGTCTGGAGTTCCCCATAACACTGTCAATTTCTGAAATACATGAGGATCCAATTTCCACTCGTGGGGATCCATAATTTGCCTGCTCAACACATCTGCTAACGAGTTCTGTGCTCCGGCAGAAACCTTGCCTGAAGATTTAGCTGTAAACTGAGAGCAGTCTCCCACAAAATCATTGCTTGTCTGCATAGAGGATAAGAATCGTTCCCCTTGCTTGTTGATGTACCACATGACAGTTGTGTTGTCTGTTAGAATCAACACCTGCCCTGGAAGAAGTAAATCCTTGAAAGCTATTAATGCAAATTGGACTGCTAACATCTCCTTCAAATTGATATGTAGATGTTGAAGTCTGGCAGGCCACGTGTCTTGTACCCACTTTCCATTTAGATGAGCTCCCCAAGCTTTGTCTGAGGCATCTGTCGTTAGAATCTGACTCGCCTCTGGCCGGGTCACAGAGAGTCCCTTGTTTAGGTGACATTCCTGAGCCCACCACAAAAATTCCTTTTGAATGCAAGGTATTATTTGAATGACAGTGTCCATATCTTGGCAGTGCTGTGTCCATACATTTTGAGATACCATTGTAGCTTCCTCATATGCAGTTTGGCATTGGGAAGCACCAGAATACAAGATGCCATGAACCCCAAGGCTTGAAGGACTGTCCTTGCAGTCAGCCTGGACTGATGAGACAATTGATGGAAGTAAAGAGAAAGATTCTTTTGTTTGTCCGGGGTCAAAAGGCCATCTGGGATGCTGTATTCAGTCTCACACCCAGAAAGCACATGTCCTGAGAGGGTACTAGACTGGACTTTATTTCGTTCACAGAATACCCCAGGCATCTTAGCACTGCTATCACATATTGCAAATGATGAAGAAGTTCGTCCTTTCCTTGGGCCAGAATCAGGCAATCGTCCAAATAAGGATAGATCTGTATTCCTCTTAGCCTGAAGAAAGCTATCACTGGAGCCAGAACCTTCGTGAACACTCTGGGCAGTAGATAAGCCAAAGGGCAATGCAGAGAACTGATAATGAGAAGTCCCAGCTCGAAGCAGATACTTCCTGCAACTTAGCCTGATAGGAACATGAAGGTAAGCCTCCTTGAGATCCAGAGTCACCATCCAGTGATCTTTGCCCAGCAGAGGTAAAAGCTGTTGTAACGTCAACATTTTGAACTTGGGAATGTCCAGATAAGTGTTGAGGATAGATAAATCCAAAATTGGTCTCCACGTGTTCCCCTTCTTTGGTACTAGGAACAGGCGAGAATAAAATCCTAGGCCCACTTCTGGCAGAGGGACCGGTTGTATGGCCCCTATTTGGAGCAGCAGATAAATTTGCTTGTGAGCCTCTAGTCTTTGCTGAGGAGGAACGTCCGGCATGCCTTTGAAAGGAGGCAAGGTATGGAAATAAAACCTGTAACCGTGGTGTATGATATCCAATACCCATCTGTCTTGGGTAATCAAACTCCAATTTTCCCTGAAGAGTGCCAACCTTCCTCCCAAAGGTGCTGCCAGGCAAGAAGGATCTGGCAGCTGAAAAGGTAGCTCATTGGGCCTGTTTACGAAAGGACTGGCCCCTGCCCTCACCTGAAGATTGAGCAGGAGAACTCCCTGTTCTAGGTCTGAAGGAGCTCTGAGCTCTGCCCCTGCCACGTCTAGATCTACCCCTAGACTGTGAATCATAAGAAGGGTATGTCCACCCCTTAGCAGGCCAATTCCTACTAAACTTCGGAGGCTGGACTTGCAAAAAATCTTTAACAGTCTGCATAGACTTAGTCTTGTCTTCCATTTTCTTCAAGACTGACTCAACAGGTGAACCAAACAACACATCAGACTGTAAAGGAGCATCCAAAATCCTTGTCTTAACATGGTCAGATAAATTCTGATCCCTCAGCCAGGCGTGCCTGCGAAGAACTGACCCAGTGGCAGCCACCCTAGACGAGGCCTGTACAGCATCAAAACCACATTGTAAAGAATGCTTACCCACCTGTTCAGAGACATGTACTAAATCTTGTAATTCCTTACACTCAATGCCTTCTGCCAGAGCATCTACCTTAGACTTCAGTTGAGAAAGAAGATAGTTCTGATATTTCAACATGTGAAACTGGCAATTCAAAGCCCTCATAGCTAAGGTGGAAGAAGTATAGACTTTCTTTCCCCATCTATCCAAAGCTCTGGCCTCTTTATCTGGAGGAACCGGATTTTTACAACAGAGGCCTTGACACCCTTAGGTCCCTGACTAACAGTTTCTGGGTCCGCCCTAGGACTCTTATAAAGATATTTATGAGCCTCAGGCACCCTATAATACCTATCCGGTTTAACAGGAGCAGGAGGCAAAGAATCAGGATTAAGAGAAGCCTCTGCAAACACATCTTCCACAACATCCAGAACAGGAGGTATAGCCAAAGGCCTATGCTGGGGTAAAAGCAAAACTCCTAAGCCTTTTCCTGGAATCAGAGAAGTCCTGACCTTCCCACTTAAAATGTTCCCTCATGGAATGAAGTGTCTCTCCAAAAGAAAAATCCTCCGGAGGAGAAGCAGAAGGGTGAATCATCTGCATCAGAATCAGAATAAGGAGAATACTCCTGCAAGTCTTCAGCCGAAGACTCTGAAACATCTGAAGGCTGCTCAAAACTCCCCAACTCTGGTTCCACCCTAGGCCTCTTATCTGGAGGGGGCAAAGAACCTCTAATCAAAGTAATTAAATCCTCTGCCATTTTAAGCATGTGCTTCTTGGGCACAGATCCTGAAGAACTAGGAGTGACACCAACAGAAGCTAAACCTGGCCTGCCTCTGGGAGAAGCCTTAGAAACAGAAGGAGAGGGCCTAACCACCCTAGGAAGGGAGGGGAGTACAGTAACCTGAGAAGCCCCTTCAGCCTGACCTGCCTCCTGAGAGGCCACATCCTGCAATAACAAAGTTTCCCCCTGGGACTCCAGAGAAGCCTCCGTCGGAACCACCGGTTCCACTGACGCCTCTAAAGAACCGGCGTCCGGTACGGACGACTCTTCTTGCCTGGGTTTAGCTGCCTTGTCTTTGCGCTTCTTCGAAGAAGCGGGCGTCGGAGCGTCCGACGGCATCTTATAATTGCACCGCTTCCCAAAGACCAACCTGGCACAATCTAACCTTCGCTTAATAGTGCACTTATTGAACCTAGCACAAAAGCGACACCCAACAACGTCGTGCTCAGGCCCCAAACAAGGAATACACAAAGTATGATAATCTCTATGCGGTATCTGTTTCCCACAAGAAATACAGTTATTCACTTTTTCTGACATCCGGTAAACCACTGAGGCAAGAAAAAACTAAAATATTCCCCAACGGGGTACTTAGCCAACTTTGACTTGGTCTGAAACTCAATTGAAAAATTTCAGAACGCCCGAACGGCACTTGCAACGCTGCTTCTGCATCGGACCATGCGGCAAAAAAGACTGAGGATATGACGTCGGTCATGCGCATTTGTACCCTGACGTCCTGATGTCAGTCTTAAGCGCCTTGACCGACGTCAGCCTAATACTTTGATATTCGGGCCGACCGAGGACAGCGGACTACCCAAGTGTAAGGACTGCAGCAATGTGACATGAAGAACATCCATTGTACATTTAGAGTCCATCGCAACAACATCATTTAAAGTCAAGCATGTGGTACAAGGAAATGTCAGATGCCATCAATCTGAGAACCTTTAATACTAGTAAAGCTGGGCAGAGTGATGATCCAACATAGTGAATACTTATCTCCTTAAGGATAGGAGTCTTTCTTATGACAACCTTTCTACGCAAGATGCTATGTCCTGATGGCAGCTAATGAATGACAATGTCTGATAAGGCTACCACTGTGAACTTTTCATATTTACAAAGATGCCCAAGGGCAGGCACAGCTGAAGCAAGTAATCTTTGGCAGTGAGAAAAGATTCCACTGATGTAGCATCCAGGAGCTAATCATCTACATATGAGAATCTGCAGATTACTTGAAGTCACATATGAGCTGCAACTACTGCCATGTGCTTGATAATCATCTGAGAAACTGGCAAGTCTGAAAGACAGGGTTCAAAACTGACTGAGCGGCTCTTGTAAAACTTCCTGGATTCCCTGGCAATTTTGATATGGAGATAGGCATCTAAGAGGTCTATCAGAACTATCCAGTCATTTGCTTGAAGGTAGGGCAAAAAGGCTTGTGCTGTGAGTCCTGAACTGGGGCTTTGTAGCACACTGATTTAGGACAGTGAGCTCTAGGAATGACCTGAGCCCCTTCGTTTTCTTTGGGACCAAAAAGAATCTAGAACAGACCTGGACCCTTTCTGACGTTGTAGAACCACTTGGATGGCGCTTTTTTCTTGAAGTGTAGCAGTTATCACCCAGGAGATAGCGGGACAAACCCAAACGTTTCAAACACAACTTCTTAATTAATGGTGTATGTCATCAGAGGGCTAAGATCCCCTCTGGTGCATCATCACTAGTAAATTGCCAAATATGATGTCTTGAGAAAACTGTGGGGAACTTTCACTTTCATCTAAGTCAATGACAAAAGTGACGGACTGTGAGAAAGTCGATGATCCTCCTCTTACATGCTTGCTTTCTGAAAGGATAAAGTGAGGAGACATTTGAAGTGCCAAAAGACTCTGCCTGGCCCTCCTCAAGAGCCTTGATGAAGCCTTCAGGCCTGCTCTTTTCCTGGAAAGAACAACAAGAGTAACGACAGACAGCCTGAATAGTGCCAAGGGTAACAGACAGTGTTGAGAGAATATCCATAGTCTTCTGAAATGAGGAAGCAATAATCCCTTGATAACATTAAAAGTCAGTCAAAAGTCAGCAAGCACTGGAGACCAAAGTAAACATCAACGGCAATTAGGATGGGGGCACAGACAATGACAAAGGGGAGGAGAGAAATATGGAGAGGACTCTCTCCAAATGAAGGTCCACCAGCAACCTTCTCTGGAGACCTACCAGATATGTCTTTTGTCACATGAAAGATGGGCCAGACACCAGAGAAGAAGCCATTAATATGAATGGTACTGCAGGCAGATGTGGAGGGTCTTGCTGAGGAGTTTTCAGTGCTAAAGAGGCACAAAGTTCCTTTGCCTTTCTTTTTCATTTTGTCCTTATCTTTTCCCATATCTGTCCTAACTTTATCAATATCCTTGTTTTTGTCACAACTTGATGGTGGTGGCAGTTCCATCAGCACTAAATTTATTTTTACATTCCAGTAATGAACACAGGCCAAAGCATTTGTGAATACTGCAGGCCAGTGAGACATGTTCCAGCTCCATAAGTACCATGTAAGGATTGTTAGTGTTCTAAGGCAGAATCTTGGGGCATCTGACACACTTTTTGAAGTCCTTGCTAATACTAAAAGAAGTAAGCACACTCATTACAGCATTAACAGAAACAGCTAGGGTACAACAAAAAGCAATAACATACATAAATGCAAAACGCTCACACTGAGAAAACAGCACAGCAAGGAAAAAAGTTTTTAGAATAGTAATACAACCAGATTCACAAGATGTACTGCAAAATACCAAAAACAGGAAGCAAAATAAGTTTCTGAGAGAAGGAATAGAGAAAAAATGGTTGAAGCGACTAGGCCTCCACTCCAGTCACTCAAATAAGGAGCTGGGGAAAACAAATATATATTTTTAAATAAATATATTGGAAAATGTTACAGTAGAAAAATTATGAAGAAAGAATACTGTAGAGATGCTAA